>NW_027065298.1:0-22457 GCF_032884065.1 Artemia franciscana
TAAATGACGACCGGGACACAGGGACACAACTACAACGGGGGACGCCGGGGGCACAGGCGGGATATATAAATGACGACCGGGACACAGGGATTGTTCGAATAGAAATTACAGACCGGGACACCGGGACACAAATGACGACCGGGACACAGGGAATATAAATGACGACCGGGAACCTCAAAGAGAAATTACAGACTGGGACACCCGGACACAAATCACGACCTGGTCACAGGGAATATAAATGACGACCGGGAACCTCAAAGAGAAATTACAGACTGGGACACCCGGACACAAACCACGACCAGGACACAGGGAATATAA
Source organism: Artemia franciscana (assembly GCF_032884065.1). NCBI lineage: Eukaryota > Metazoa > Arthropoda > Branchiopoda > Anostraca > Artemiidae > Artemia > Artemia franciscana. Next base: position 319 of record NW_027065298.1, read on the forward strand.
ATGACGACCGGGACACAGGGACACAACTACAACGGGGACGCCGGGGGCACAGGCGGGATATATAAATGACGACCAGGACACAGGGATTGTTCGAATAGAAATTACAGACCGGGACACCGGGACACAAATGACGACCGGGACACAGGGAATATAAATGACGACCGGGAACCTCAAAGAGAAATTACAGACTGGGACACCCGGACACAAATCACGACCTGCTCACAGGGAATATAAATGACGACCGGGACATAGGGACACAACTACAACGGGGACGCCAGGGGCACAGGCGGGATATATAAATGACGACCGGGACACAGGGATTGTTCGAATAGAAATTACAGACCGGGACACCGGTACACAAATGATGACCGGGACACCGGGACACAAGGAATATAGATGACGACCGGGACATAGGGACACAACTACAACGGGGACGCCGGGGGCATAGGCGGGATATATGAATGACGACCGGGACACAGGGATTGTTCGAATAGAAATTACAGACCGGGACATATAAATGACGACCGGGACACTCAAAGAGATATTACAGACTGGGACACCGGGACACAAATGACGACCGGGATACAGGGAATATAAATGACGACCGGGACACAGGGACACATCATTAGAATAATGAGGTATAGATCTGAATACGGATTGTTTTTCCCATGGACAATTATATGTTGCATGTTCAAGAGTCAGTAAACCTGACAATCTATTTATATGCACAGACAATGGGACAGCGAAGAATGTTGTATGTTCGCACGTTTTACGCAGTTAAAAACATATATATATATATATATATATATATATATATATATATATATATATATATATATATATATATATATATATATATATATATATATATATTATATATATATATATATATATATATATATATATATATATATATATATATATATATATATATATATATGTATATATATATATATATATATATATATATATATATATATATATATATATATATATATATATATATATATATATATATATATATATATATATATATATATATATATATATATATATATATATATCTATCTCTATTCACAGGTGGGACACAAGGACACAACTACAATGGCTCGTAACTAATATGGCGCGTAACGACTTACGCGCGCGGGGGGGCTTGGGGGGCGCGAAGCGCCCCACCAACTAGGTGTTGGGGTGGCGCGAAGCGCCACCCCAACAGCTAGTATATATATATATATATATATATATATATATATATATATATATATATATATATATATATATATATATATATGTATATATATATATATATATATATATATATATATATATATATATATATATATATATATATATATATATATATATATATATATATATATATCTCTATTCACAGGTGGGACACAAGGACACAACTACAATGGCGCGTAACTAATATGGCGCGTAACGACTTACGCGTGCGGGGGGGCTTGGGGGGGCTTGGGGGGGCGCGAAGCGCCCCACCAACTAGGTGTTGGGGTGGCGCGAAGCGCCACCCCAACAGCTAGTATATATATATATAATATATATATATATATATATATATATATATATATATATATATATATATATATATATATATAATATATATATATATATATATATATATATATATATATATATATATATATATATATATATATATATATACTAGCTGTTGGGGTGGCGCTTCGCGCCACCCCAACACCTAGTTGGTGGGGGCGCTTCGCGCCCCCCCCAAGCCCCCCCGCGCGCGTAAGTCGTTACGCGCCATATTAGTTACGCGCCATATTAGTTACGCGCCATTGTAGTTGTGTCCCTGTGTCCCACCTGTGAATATAGATAGATTTATATATGTGTTTCAAACTACGTAAAAATTGCGAATATACAACATTCTTGGCTTTCCCATTGTCTGTCCATATACAAAGCCGTATGTACTAATAATGACGTCATATGCAAACGTTCTTTTTACAAACAAACAAACATGCATACACACAACTCGTTTTTATATAGATAGATAGATAGATAGATACAATACAAATTAACTACGTAAAACTTGTGAATATACAACAGTCTGTTCCGAAATACAACTAACTTCGTAAAACTTGAGAATATACAACATTCTTCGCTGTCCAATTCTCGCTGCATATAAATAGATTGTCAGGTTTACCGACCCTCGAACATGCAACGTACAATTGTCCATGGGAAAAACAATCAGTATTAAGATCAATACCACATTTTTCTAATGATTGACCTTGAGCTTTGTTAATGGTGATTGCAAATGCTAATCGAATTGGGAATTGCAATCTTTTAAATTGAAAAGGCAGATCTGTTGGAATCATGGGAATGCGAGGAATAAGAACAGCCTCACCCTCAAAAGGCCCTGTCAGGATTGTGGCCTCTATTAGGTTTTCCATTGTTTTTTTTACGGCAAGTCGAGTGCCATTGCAAAGCTTTGGTGGGTTTATGTTACGTAACAATATTATTGGTACGCCTATTTTTAGTTGTAGCACGTGTGGTGGAAACCCTGAAAGATCTATGGAATTTAAAAATTCAGATGGATAATTAACCGCTTCATTTGGTTCCAAAACTGTGTCGACTGACTTGTAAAGGACTGCCTGGTCTTGAATCTTGGTCAAAACAATATTGTTGATTTCGTGGACGTCTATATTCTTGGGTGCGAGAATCGCTCTTTCACTTAGCCATTTATTATTTTTATAATTTTTTAGAATATTCGGAAATATATTTTCAATCAATTCATTTTTGGACGTCACTAAATTACAGAAATCAGCAGGTAGTTGTATACGTCCTGAAATTGAGTCTACTGGGAGCTTTCCGTTTCCCATTGCTAGCAATTGATCTGAAAATGTTTGACCAGAGTCATCGTTTTGCAATCGGACACGCATATTTGTAGTTAATTTTAATGTTTTTACGTGTGCCCATAAATTAGAATTTTTCAGGCAAGCATTCATTTCGTCTGCAGGAGTTGATCTAGGTATTATAGGTAATGTTTGCCTGAAATCTCCTGCAAGCAATATTAATGTTCTGCCAAAGGGTTTCGAATTCCCTCTTAAATCTTTCAAGCATTGATCCAGAGCCTCGAGCGATTTTTTGTGTGCCATTGTGCACTCATCCCAAATAATAAGTTTGCATTGCTGCAATACTTTACCCATCCCAGATGATTTGGAAATATTGCACGTGGGAGTTTCTGTAGAATGCAAGTTCAGAGGCAATTTCAAAGCGGAATGAGCAGTTCTTCCACCAGGCAGCAATGTTGCGGCTATTCCGGACGACGCAATTGCCAACGCTATATCATTTTTAGATCGAATTGATGCCAGAATCAGTTTTATCACAAACGTTTTACCAGTACCTCCTGGCGCATCCAAAAAGAAAATTTCTCCAACGTTGTTATCGACACAATGCATTATCGTATCATAAATGTCTTTTTGTTCCGACGTTAACTTGGAAATGTTATTTTGTACATACGACAATAGATCACTCGTACTGTAACTTTGTTCACGATCCAATTCTACACATGTCGAAACAGCAGCGATACGGTTAGGTGAAGGCATTCCCAAACCCTGAAGAGGTTTGTTTGCCATACTTATGCAAATATCTTCTATAACAACTAAAGTGTAGTTATAAATTTCTGGTGTAAAATCAAAAGTCATGTCTGACGTCTCTAACTGTTTTCGATGAAGTATATCTTCGGACATTTTTGACTTATATTTTTCCCATAACTCTGTAGGAGCTGATGGAGAGCAAGTTGTTAAAATGATGCCAAACAATGCACGAATTTGACTTGGGGTTGACGTTTCGCACGCGTCATTGATGCAGTTATCCCAGTGTTGGTCATTCTCCAATAAATTCAGAGCTTGGCATGCACTACGGTAAGTGTCATGTATAGTACCATTTACAGTCCTCAAATACTCAAAGGATGTCGGACCGGGTACATTCACCAAAAGCAGGCGTAGAAAGAAGCATTCATGTTGATTGGGGTGAACGGTGTAGAGTCTTCCTATCGTGGTATCTTTGAAGATGGTAGGTTGGCCGTCGACTGACTTACCCTGTTTTCGACGTTCAAATACTTTATTTTTAGTATTCCACGTGTAATACGAAGGCACTTCAGTATACAGCAGTTTTTTCGCAAAAGAATCATTTTTGCAAAGCGAAAAAAAAGCTGTTAATGTTGTATCCGGTGGATTCAGGACTCTTTGTTGCACGTTGGTTTCCGTGAAATAAACACGTTGACCATTCTGTAAATGTACCGCTAAGTGAACAACAGCTGGACTACGTTCATGTATCGGAAATGAAAGAATTCGCCAAACAGCTTCATTACTGCTTATGTATCTTCCAGCCTGATATTCTACGATTTCATCGAAATCTTTGATTTCGGACTGCAAGCCAAAAACTGCCATGTCACTGCCTTTGTTGACGTATTTACATATATATTTTATTGCCTTTACGGAGTTACAGTATTCAACGTTTATATGTGCATTAAATGTTTTGGATAATAAAGGGGAATATGGAACAACCCACTGGTTATCTACTTCGATGGTGGTACCGTTACGCTTCTTTATTATTGCTGTTTTACCGCCATCTTCAGTAGATCTTCTTCTATATTGTGGGTAACCATCATTGCCAGTAATTGTTGTGGGTACTAAAAGTCGAGGATATTGCTTTGTGCACCTTCCTTTGGCCATGCATGGTGAATTTTCGTTCAGTGCACCGCAAGGTCCATGTATCATATTTTTTACAATAATATCATGTAACCCCTTATCGACATTTTTATCAGGTATTTCAGCGGAAATCACATCATCAATTTCGTTTGAAGTAATTTTTTTATGTAGCCAGATTAGTATATGTGCGTGTGGCAAACCTCGTTTTTGCCATTCCACTGAGTACATCCAGCATCGCACTGACCCAAACACTTCATGTTTTACAAGGTAGTTTATCAGTGATTTCAACTTTTGCCGGAAGACACGTGCCGTAATGTCATGCCTATGAACCGCCGATTGTCCTTGAAGTAAAAGCTGCAGTATCTCGTCCCAAGATTGATTACATGTAAATGTAATAAATAAATCTGGACGACCATAGAGACGAACATACGCAATAGCATCTTGAGCATATTCATGCATATGACGTGGACTGCCAGCATATGACGAAGGTAAAATTGTTAATCTTCCAACGTTTGTGGTATTACCGTCATTTATAACTGCATCTCGCAAATGAATGTATTGTTCAGAGCGGAGCTTGGTCTGATTCAGGCGGATATATAGCAAACGTTCTGATTCAATTTTTGCATACATATCCACGACAAATTGGTGAAACAATTCACGGCATTTTAAAATATAATTTTCTTCATCCTGCCGAATCATTAGTCTATAGGAATAATAATGCATTGCACTGCATTTCTTATTCATTTCTTTGTTAGTGGCTGGATTCATCAATTTAATATTAAAGTGATAGCCGTCGGCTCCATCCCAAAAAATGATAGGATATTGTAGGGCATCGTAGCATCGATGAGTTTCAGCAATTCTTAACAACTGGGCGTTTCGCTTATGTAGAATAATATCTCGAGGTAAAAACTGATCACCGACCATAACGATTGCCACTTCGTCGATAGTCGGAGCATTGTATCTACGCACATGTTGGCCAGGAGGCGTTTTGTCAGCGGAAATAACAATTTTATGAGTATCAGTAGGCATCAAATCGATGGCTGTTTTGAACAGACGCACTAAATTATTATTTTCGTGGAAAAGATGTTGCAATTGGGAAACGATTGTCCTTTCAACGTTGGGAGAAATTTCGCAACGTGCATTCAATTCAGAATTTCTATCACTGATGAAGTACAATTGTAAAAATTTATGATTCTCGCCTAATAATGGTAGAAGGGACCCTGCTTTATGATAAATTTGCCCTTTTACTTTAAAAGTAGACATAAATTGATCTGGATTTTCGATTTGGGCTCCAAACGACGTCATTTGGAAACATGAGTTGTATTGTCTGATTTTTGACAAAAAACGCTTAGATTCTGACGTAGTTCCAGTAAGGAAAGTCTTCAATGGCTCTGGTGGTGCAGCCAATAGAGGAAGTTTAACTTTTCCTGAGGCGCAACACATTCCCATTGTTTCACCATTGAATTTCAAGGCCTTGCAATAGGGACAAATTTTGGACATTGTCCCGATTTGAACACAGCTACTCAAGCTATAATCATCGACTGGGTTGTACCTGAATGCCAGGCGATAACTTTCAGATTGCTCTGATTCCTCGGCACGCTTTCTTTTCTTACTTTCTCTATCAGCAGCAAGCCTGATTTCCTGCTGGTCTTTTGATTCCTCGGCACGCTTTCTTTTCTTACTTTCTCTATCAGCAGCAAGCCTGATTTCTTGCTGTTCTTGTAATTCCTCGGCCCGCCTTCTTTTTTCACATTCTGTTTTAGCAGCAAGTCTGCTTCTGCGTTGCTCTGGTAGTTCCTCGGCATGCTTTCTTTTTTCACTTTCTCTTTTAGCAGCAAGTCTGCTTTCGCGTTGCTCTGGTAGTTCCTCGGCATGCTTTCTTTTTTCACATTCTCTTTTAGCAGCAAGTCTGCTTCTGCGTTGCTCTGGTAGTTCCTCGGCATGCTTTCTTTTTTCACATTCTCTTTTAGCAGCAAGTCTGCTTCTGCGTTGCTCTGGTAGTTCCTCGGCATGCTTTCTTTTTTCACTTTCTCTTTTAGCAGCAAGTCTGCTTTCGCGTTGCTCTGGTAGTTCCTCGGCATGCTTTCTTTTTTCACATTCTCTTTTAGCAGCAAGTCTGCTTCTGCGTTGCTCTGGTAGTTCCTCGGCATGCTTTCTTTTTTCACATTCTCTTTTAGCAGCAAGTCTGCTTCTGCGTTGCTCTGGTAGTTCCTCGGCATGCTTTCTTTTTTCACTTTCTCTTTTAGCAGCAAGTCTGCTTTCGCGTTGCTCTGGTAGTTCCTCGGCACGCTTTCTTTTCTGACTTTCTCTATCACCAGCAAGTTTTCTGGCATAGACTCTTTGAGCATCTTCATCAGTCATTATAAACTTAAGCATTAATAGAATTCTACACGAACATCCGTCTTATATAACTTGAATGACGTCACGCCTTCAAAGCAAAAATGATGCCTTCAAAGCAAAAATGATGGCAGCTAATTTCATGACGTCAGCCGAAACATGACGGCGAACATATGTCTTATATAACTTGAATGACGTCACCTTCAAAGCAAAAATGACGGCAACTAATTTCATGACGTCAGCCGAAACATGACGTCACCTGACACATCCATCCACACATCCATCCACACATCCACAGACAGACAACTTATTTTTATATATATAGATATATATATATATATATATATATATATATATATAGTCATTGAGTTCATCAGTCATTTTAAACTTAAACATTAATAGATTTCTACGTGAACATATATGTCTTAAATATCTTTAATGGCGTCACCGTCATAGCAAAAATGACGACAACTAACTTCATGACGCCAGTCGACACAGAAACATGACGTCACCTGATCCACAGACAGACAACTTATCTATCTTCTATATAAATAAAAACTAGCTGTTGGGGTGGCGCTTTGCGCCACCCCAACAGCTAGTTTTTATACAACTTATTGTTTTTATTTGTTTTATAGTTTTTGACAACTTATTTTTATATATATAGAAGATAAGTTGTCTGTCTGTGTGTCTGTCTGTGGATCAGGTGACGTCATGTTTCTGTGTCGGCTGACGTCATGAAGTTATTTGTCGTCATTTTTGCTATGACGGTGACGTCATTAAAGATATTTAAGACATATATATTCACGTAGAAATCTATTAATGTTTAAGTTTAAAATGACTGATGAACTTACAATGGCAAAAGCCGATGAAGATGCTCAAAGAGTCTATGCCAAAAAACTTGCTGCTGATAGAGAAAGTCAGAAAAGAAAGCGTGTCGAGGAATCAAAAGAACAGCAAGGAAACAAGCTTGAGGCTAAAGAACGCAAAACCGCGCAGTTAGATGAAGATCCACCTGGACAGCGAGAGTCAAAACATATCAAAACTGAAAATGATAGCTATGATGATTGGGTTTGGGATTTTGACTCGGATAAGGTCATCAATGCCTACCAGATTTTAGTTAAAAAAACAAAGGTTCGGCGATATGTATTTCATAGAGAAGCTGAAAAATAAAGAAGAAAACTGAAAAAAGAAAAAATGTAAAAAACTAAAAATACTAAAAAGAAAAAACACTCAAAGAGAAATTACAGACCGGGACACAAATGACGACCGGGACAGAGGGAATATAAATAACGACCGGGACACTCAAAGAGAAATTACAGACTGGGATACCGGGACACAAATGACGACCGGGACACAGGGAATATAAATGACGACCAGGACACAGGTATTTAAGAATATCGTTCAAAGACAAATTTTTAATTGTAAGAAGACCGTTGAAAGAGAAATTTCTAATTGTAAAATGACTGAAGAACCTACAATGGCAACGCTACCACCATCGAAGTAGATAACCAGTGGGTTGTTCCATATTCCCCATTAGTGCGAAACGTCAACCCCAAGTCAAATTCGTGCATTGTTTGGCATCATTTTAACAACTTGCTCTCCATCAGCTCCTACAGAGTTATGGGAATAATATAAGTAAAAAATGTCCGAAGATATACTCCATCGAAAATAGTTAGAGACGTCAGATATGACTTTTGATTTTACATCAGAAATTTATAACTACACTTTAGTTATTATAGAAGATTTGTGCGTACGTATGGCAAACAAACCTCTTCAGGATTTGGGAATGCCTTCACCTAACCGTATCGCTGCTGTTTCGACATGTGTAGAATTGGATCGTGAAAAAAGTTACAGCACGAATGATCTATTGTCGTATGTACAAAATAACATTTCCAAGTTAACGTCGGAACAAAAAGACATTTATGATACGATAGACTCAATTTCAGGACGTATACAACTACCTGCTGATTTCTGTAATTTAGTGACGTCCAAAAATTAATTGATTGAAAAAGTATTTCCGAATATTCTAAAAAATTATAAAAATAATAAATGGCTAAGTGAAAGAGCGATTCTCGCACCCAAAAATATAGACGTCCACGAAATCAAAATATTGTTTTGACCAAGATTCGAGACCAGGCAGTCCTTTACAAGTCAGTCGACACAATTTTGGAACCAAATGAAGCGGTTAATTATGCATCTGAATTTTTAAATTCCATTGATCTTTCAGGGTTTCCACCACACGTGCTACAACTAAAAATAGGCGTACCAATAATACTTTCAAGAAATATCAACCCACCAAAGCTTTGCAATGGCACGCAACTTGCCGTAAAAAAAAACAATGGAAAACCTAATAGAGGCCACAATCTTGACAGGGCCTTTTGAGGGTGAGGCTGTTCTTATTCCTCGCATTCCCATGATTCCAACGGATCTGCCTTTTCAATTTAAAAGATTGCAATTCCCAATTCGATTAGCATTTGCAATCACCATTAACAAAGCTCAAGGTCAATCATTAGAAAAATGTGGTATAGATCTTAATACTGATTGTTTTTCCCATTGACAATTGTGCGTTGCATGTTCGAGGGTCGGTAAACCAGACAATCTATTTATATGCAGCGACAATTGGACAGCGAAAAATGTTGTATATTCGCAAGTTTTACGCAGTTAATTTGTATTGTATCTACCTATCTATCTATCTATATAAAAACGAGTTGTGTGTATGCATGTTTGTTTGTTTGTAAAAAGAGCGTTTGCATATGACGTCATTATTAGTACATACGGCTTTGTATATGCATAGACAATGGGAAAGCCAAGAATGTTGTATATTCGCAATTTTTACGTAGTTTAACTCCTGCAGACGAAATGAATGCTTGCCTGAAAAATTCTAATTTATGGGCACACGGAAAAATATTAAAATTAACTACAAATATGCGTGTCCGATTGCAAAACGATGACTCTGGTCAAACATTTTCAGATCAATTGCTGGCAATTGGAAACGGAAAGCTCCCAGTAGTGGGAAAGCCAAAAATGTTGTATATTCGCAATTTTTACGTAGTTTGAAACACATATATAAATCTATCTATATTCACAGGTGGGACACAGGGACACAACTACAATGGCGCGTAACTAATATGGCGCGTAACGACTTACGCGCGCGGGGGGCTTGGGGGGGCGCGAGGCGCCCCACCAACTAGGTGTTGGGGTGTCGCGAAGCGCCATCCCAACAGCTAGTTTTTATATATATAGATAGATATAATTCTAAAATTGTCAGGTAATTTTCTATTTTGAAATAAAAACTAAAAATTATTGCTCAGACAACATAAATATTTTTGATATTTACATAATAGCTTTAGTGGTTCTGGACTGAAAACTAAATATGCTAATCATATTGGGAATTGCAATCTTTTAGGTTGAAAAGGCAGATCCATTGGAATCTTGAGGATGCGTGGAATAAGAAAAGCCTCACCCTCAAAAGGCCCTGTCAAGATTGTTGCCTCTATTACGTTATAACAGACATAACACGTCATTTATGTCCCGGTGTCCCGGTCTGTAGTTTCGTTAGTCGACAAACATGACGTCAGACGACAAACAACTTCATGACGACATACAGCTCAATCCTTATAATGACGTCAGTCGACAAACATGACGTCAGTCGACACACAAACATGACGTCAGTCGACAGACAGAAAAAAAGAAAAAAAAAACTGAAAAATAAAGGAGAAAAACAAAACTAAAAAAATAAAAATAAAAATAAAAAAAACTAAAAAGGTAAAAACTGCAAAAAAAAAACTAAAAAGAAAAAAAAACTGAAAAAAATAAAAAATGGTAAAAACCAAAAAAAAACTAAAAAGAAAAAAATGGGAAAATACAACACATATATAAAAATAAGTTGTTTGTGTGTTGTGTCTGTCTGTCTGTCTGTCCGCATATGACGTCTGAATTATTTCATCATATACCAATTCAAAAACGAAACTATACAAGCCGATGTAGCTGAGTTGGTAACGCGGTATGTTACCAACTCAACGTGGTATGTTGCTGTTGGGGTGGCGCGAAGCGCCACCCCAACAGCTAGTATATATATATATATATATATATATATATATATATATATATATATATATATATATATATATATATCAATATTATTATATATATTTTTTATTATATATTATTAATATATAATATATTATTATATATAATAATATAATTAATATAATTATATATTATTATATATAATATATAATATATTATATATTATATATTATTTTTATATATATTATTATATATTATATATTATTATATAATTTCCAATATTATATCATTAGAGAGTGAAGGCTTTGTTTCTGCACCATTTTTCATTGCCATTATACATTTCTACCATTTTCTACTGTTGTACTTTCTGTACCTTATTTAAGCAAAAGGTCTATTTTGCAAGGTCTCACTTTTTATTTAACACAAAGATTCTGAAGGTCAGTGCTATCTAGAAGGAGAAGAGGTAGGGTAGTTACTTTAAAATATCCTTTGTTATCATGTGTGATACATAATATGATGTGATACATGTGTGATATATAATATGATAATAATATCATGTGTGTGATATAATATGTAAAATATCCGTTGTTTCTATATTGTGAGAGAACGTGCTATCATAATGTCTCATAGATTCCACAATGTATAGAAAAACTGTTGTATTACGCGATGCCTCATTTATTATTTTTATTATTTTAATTATTAATTAGTAATTATTAATTAGTAATAATTAATATTAATATTAATATTTACATAATATTAATATTACATTAATATTAAATATTTACATTAATATTAATATTAATATTAATATTGATATTAATAAAATTAAATAATATTATTTATAAAAAAAATATTATTAAATATTATTAAATAAATTAAATTAATATTAATAATATTAATATTAAAATTAATATTAATATTAATATTAATATTTAATATTAATATTACATTAATATTAAATATTTACATTAATATTAATATTAACATAATATTAACATTAATTAATATTATTATATTAATTATAATTATATTAATATTAATAATTAATATTAATATTAATATTAATATTAATATTAGTAATAATTAATAATTATTTAATTATTAATTAGTAATTATTAATTATTAATTATTAATTAGATTTATTATTTTAAGAGGCCATATTACACATCAAAAGCAGTAAGCTAGCCGAAAAGGTGAACAGCCACCAAACGTCTAATAAAACGGTTACAGTCAGTATTGCTAATACCTAAATAGACATAAATAACCGGTTTTGCCTTATTCAGTTACCACTATTCACTGATCATTGCGCTCTTTTAAGTTGCCCTCTATACATAACAAAATCTAGCTGAAATTATGAAAATTTTAGGCAATCTGGAAAAACTGTCACTGCCTTGCCTAGAGATCCTATCCTACATCCTCTCACTTGTCAGGTCTGTACCAGAAATATTGCTAAGGTGTTTTTGAAGAGTAAATCTGATGGGCAATATATGTTTAGTCAGACTTTGGTCTTCCTGATATATGTTGATCTCCTGGTCCTCCCTTTGAGAACAGCTTCGGAGAAAATTTTTGGAAATTATCACAGAAGTGCAAGAATGTCAAATATGACCTGTTTGGCATGACAATGACAGTTTGTATAAAGATGTAGAATTAAAAATGGCTATTACCAGAGAGATTCTCCTTATATCATCAATCTTTTCGATAATTTTACCCTTTTGTCCTTCTATTTTTGATGCAAATTTTTGAGAAGTATTTTGTAACGTCCGATAACGTCTGACGAGCTCTTCAATTCCCGTCAACTCCTCAATTACATCATCGGCTACCTCGAGACATTTCTAAAAAAAATATAAAACTTTATTTTAAAGGATGATTGTTTTGCTTCTTCATCTTACATTTTCTAGATGGGGGAGGAGAACTCGTCATAGATTTTAATCTGAGAATGCGAATATTGTGATTGTTTTACGCATTTATCAGGTAAAAGGTTGATGTGTAAATACCTTTCTAATGATGACAATTCCAATGAGTTTTGAACGCTTCATCGGATTATTAATACGAGAACATAGTAAAACCTGTAGACAATTTTTGTTACCATCTCAGGAAATCAGTAGAAGGCTGCAACATTGCTGCAATCATACAGCATAATTATACAAATTGCTGCAAATTATAACAGAATTATATTTTTTGTTAATATTGAATTCATAACAATTACAATACAAGAAGAAACAAATTCAGTGATGTATCGAGTCAGTGATGTATGAAGAAACAAATTCAGTGATGTATCGAGTCACTGATGTATGAAGAAACAAATTCAGTGATGTATCGAGTCAGTGATGTATGAAGAAACAAATTCAGTGATGTATCGAGTCAGTGATGTATGAAGAAACAAATTCAGTGATGTATCGAGTCAGTGATGTATGAAGAAAAAAAATTCAGTGATGTATCGAGTCAGTGATGCATGAAGAAACAAATTCAGTGATGTATCGAGTCAGTGATGTATGAAAAAACAAATTCAGTGATGTATCGAGTGATGTATACCATCCTTGAAAAGAAAACTAATTTCTTAGAATACTCTGCAGTTATACATATAAATCAAATGATTATATAAAATATATACAGAACGGGTAATACTTTAGTAGAAGATTAACATTTCCTTGTACTCTTCTATTGACTATTCATAGCAACTCTTGTTTTACTTTCCTTCTCAGCCTCTATTATATATTATGTTTTGGATTCTTGCTTTCTCTGTATTTAGCCTCTATTGTACCTTATATCTAACGATTTTACTTTTATGCTTCCTTAGTCTATTTAGCATTTCATATCCCTACAGAAACTTTGTGTTTGTTTCCTCGCATTCGTTAATTCAATATTCTGAAATAGTCTATTCACTTTCCTTTTGCTTTTTAACCTCTTGGTCTCTATTTCCTTTCCTTATCTTTTAGCTTCTTTTTCTCTGTTTGCTTTTCCTTTCTATCTTTTAGCCCCTTGTGCTCTATTTCCTTTTCCTTTCTATCTTTTAGCCTCCTTTTTTGTATTTCCTTTCCCTTTCTATCTTTTAGACACTTATTTTCTATTTCTTCCTCCTTTCCATCTTTCAGCCTCATTTTCTCTATTTCTTTTCCTTTCTAATTTTAGTCCCTTGTTCTCTATTTCCTTTTCCTTTCTATCTTTTAGCCTCCTTTTTTGTATTTCCTTTCCCTTTCTATCTTTTAGACTCTTATTTTCTATTTCATTTTCCTTTCTATCTTTTAGCCTCTTGTTCGCTATCTATTTAACCTATAGATTGTTTGTATCTAATGGTTTCATGTTGCCGTTTCCTTTGTATTTTAGTATACCCTACTCCTCAGAACCTATTATGTTTTTATATATTAACCTCTTACATCATATCCATTTACCCTCTATCAATCTAATTTTACCTCACCTTTTTTCACATTGTTAGTAAACATAGAAAATGTAAATCTCATAATCTAAGAAGGGAGTAATTGCTCCCTCCCACCACTGCCCAAAATTAATGTTCTCGTTCCCTCTTCTATTTCCTCGGGTTAATTTTGTTCATATCCATACCGATCCCATTATATTCCCTTCTTGCTTTCATGTTTTAGCCTCTTGTTTTTTTATTTATTTACCTTCTAACTTATGTTATATCAAATGCGTTAAGTTGTCTTCTTTCCTTGGTTTGTTTAGTGTTTACTAATCCATAAAAAGTTTGTGTTTGCTTCCTCGTGTTTTTGAATTGAATATTCTGAAACAACTATTTCGTTTCACTCTAAATGTGTCGTATTACTCAGACTCTATCACATTTCATATTTTAACGTCTTATTTTCTAATATTTTCACTATGTTTTACCCTATGTCCAACGCTTTCGCTTTTAAAGCCGCTAATTCATGACAATGAAGGTGGAGGGTTGGAGAATGACTTAATTTCAATTTTTTAGGTGAATATAAGAATATATATTTTACTAGTTGGTGGGGGCGCTTCGCGCCCCCCAAGCCCCCACGCGCACGTAAGTCGTTACGCGCCATATTAGTTACGCGCCATTGTAGTTCTGTCCCTGTATCCCACCTGTGAATATAGATATATATATATATATATATATATATATATATATATATATATATATATATATATATATATATATATATATATATATATGTTTTTAACTACGCAAAACTTGCGAATATACAACATTCTTCGCTGTCCCATTGTCTGTGCATATAAATAGATTGTCAGGCTTACCGACTCTTGAACATGAAACAGATAATTGTCCATGGGAAAACAATCCGTATTCAGATCTATACCTCATGATTCTAATGATTGCCCTTGAGCTTTGTTGATGGTGATTGCTAATCGACCATTCCCTGGTCGATTAGCTTTGTTGATGGTTGATTGAGCTTTGTTGATGGTGATTGCTAATCGACCATTCCCTGGTCGCTTCGCGCCACCCCAACACCTAGTTGGTGGGGGCGCTTCGCACCCCCCTCCCAAAGCCCCCACGCGCGCGTAGTCGTTACGCGCCATATTAGTTACGCACCATAGTAGTTGTGTCCCTGTATCCCACCTGTGAATATAGATATATATATATATATATATATATATATATATATATATATATATATATATATATATATATATATATATATATATATATATATATATATATATACTAGCTGTTGGGGTTCTTCAGTCATTTTACAATTAGAAATTTCTCTTTCAATCTTTGAACGATATTCTTAAATACATGTGTCCTGGTCGTCATTTATATTGCCTGTGTCCCGGTCGTCATTTGTGTCCCGGTATCCCAGTCTGTAAATTCTCCTTGAGTGTCCCGGTCGTTATTTATATTCCCTCTGTCCCGGTCGTCATTTGTGTCCCGGTCTGTAATTTCTCTTTGAGTGTTTTTTCTTTTTGTATTTTTTAGTTTTTTACATTTTCTTTTTTCAGTTTTCTTTTTCTTCTTTATTTTTCAGCTTCACTATGAAATACATATCGCCGAACCTTTGTTTTTTTAACTAAAATCTGGTAGGCATTGATGACCTTATCCAGTCAAGATCCCAAACCCAATCATCATCGCTATCATTTTCCGTTTTGATATGTTTTGACTCTCGCTGTCCAGGTGGATCTTCATCTAACTGCGCGGTTTTGCGTTCTTTAGCCTCAAGCCTGTTTCCTTGCTGTTCTTTTGATTCCTCGGCACGCTTTCTTTTCTGACTTTCTCTATCATCAGCAAGTTTTTTGGCATAGACTCTTTGAGCATCTTCATCGGCTTTTGCCATTGTAAGTTCATCAGTCATTTTAAACTTAAACATTAAAAGTGGTTCCAGACTGAAAACTAAATATGCTAATCAAATTGGGAATTGCAATCTTTTAGGTTGAAAAGGCAGATCCATTGGAATCATGAGAATGCGTGGAATAAGAAAAGCCTCACCCTCAAAAGGCCCTGTCAAGATTGTTGCCTCTATTACGTTATAACTGACATAACACGTCATTTGTGTCCCAGTGTCCCGGTCTGTAGTTTCGTTAGTCGACAAACATGACGTCAGACGACAAACAACTTCATGACGACATACAGCTCAATCCTTATAATGACGTCAGTCGACAAACATGACGTCAGTCGACACACAAACATGACGTCAGTCGACAGACAGACAAACAAATTATTTTTATATATGTAGATAGATATATATATACT
This sequence comes from Artemia franciscana, assembly GCF_032884065.1. Lineage (NCBI taxonomy): Eukaryota > Metazoa > Arthropoda > Branchiopoda > Anostraca > Artemiidae > Artemia > Artemia franciscana. The sequence goes on from NW_027065298.1 coordinate 17,062, forward strand.
AGCTGTTGGGGTGGCGCTTCGCGCCACCCCAAAACCTAGTTGGTGGGGGCGCTTTGCGCCGCCCCAAGCCCCCCCGCGCGCGTAAGTCGTTACGCGCCATATTAGTTACGCGCCATTGTAGTTGTGTCCCTATGTCCCACCTGTGAATATATATATATATATATATATATATATATATATATATATATATATATATATATATATATATATATATATATATATATATATATATATATATATATATATATATATATATATATATATATATATATATATATATATATATATATATATATATATATATATATATATATATATATATGTTTTTAACTACGTAAAACTTGCGAATATACAACATTCTTTGCTGTCCCACCGTCTGTGCATATAAATAGATTGTCAGGTTTACCGACTCTTGAACATGCAACGCATAATGGTCCATGGGAAAACAATCCGTATTCAGATCTATACCTCATGATTCTATTTATTGCCCTTGAGCTTTGTTGATGGTGATTGCTAATCGACCATTTCCTTTGTTGCCGTCGTTATTTATATATCCCCCTGTGCCCCCCGGTGTCCCCGTTGTAGTTTTGTCCCTGTGTCCGGGTCGTCATTTATATTCCCTGTGTCCCCGTCGTCATTTGTGTCCCGGTGTCCCAGTCTGTGATTTCTATTTGAGTGTCCCGGGCGTCATTTATATTCGTCAGGATATTGTAGGGCATCGTAGCATCGATGAGTTTAAGCAATTCTTGTCAACTGATTGTTTCGCCTATAAAGAATATTATCTCGAGGTAAGAACTGATCACCGACCACAACGATTGCCACTTTGTTGATAGTTGCGTATCAGGAGGCATCAATTCGATTGCTGTTTTTAAGCAGAAGCACTAAATTATTATTTTTGTGGAAAAGATGATATATATAAATATATATATATATTTTCTTTTTAGTTTTTTTGTAGTTTTTACCTTTTTTAGTTTTTTTCTTCTTTTGTATTAATGCTAAAGCCAAGGTTCAAACCTGGAGCCTCTCGGACCTAGAACCTGAAACATAATGCTTTACCAACTCAGCTACTTCGGCGTGAATACATTCGTTTTGAGCAGCTTCCTCGGGTGTTGCCATTGTAGGTTCTTCAGTCATTTTACAATTAGAAATTTCTCTTTCAACGGTCTTCTTACAATTAAAAATTTGTCTTTGAACGATATTCTTAAATACCTGTGTCCTGGTCGTCATTTATATTGCCTGTGTCCCGGTCGTCATTTGTGTCCCGGTATCCCAGTCTGTAATTTCTCCTTGAGTGTCACGGTCGTTATTTATATTCCCTCTGTCCCGGTCGTCATTTGTGTCCCGGTCTGTAATTTCTCTTTGAGTGTTTTTTCTTTTTAGTATTTTTTAGTTTTTTACATTTTTTCTTTTTTCAGTTTTCTTTTTCTTCTTTATTTTTCAGCTTCACTATGAAATACATATCGCCGAACCTTTGTTTTTTTTAACTAAAATCTGGTAGGCATTGATGACCTTATCCAAGTCAAGATCCCAAACCCAATAATCATCGCTATCATTTTCAGTTTTGATATGTTTTGACTCTCGGTGTCCAGGTGGATCTTCATCTAACTGCGCGGTTTTGCGTTCTTTAGCCTCAAGCCTGTTTCCTTGCTGTTCTTTTGATTCCTCGGCACGCTTTCTTTTCTGACTTTCTCTATCAGCAGCAAGTTTTTTGGCATAGACTCTTTGAGCATCTTCATCGGATATATATATATATACTAGCTGTTGGGGTGGCGCTTCGCGCCACCTCAACAGCTAGGGCTTTGTATATATATATACAAAGCCGCGCGTAAGTCGTTACGCGCCATATTAGTTATGCGCCATTGTAGTTGTGTCCCTGTGTCCCACCTGTGAATATAGATAGATTTATATATGTGTTTCAAACTACGTAAAAATTGCAAATAAACAACATTCTTGGCTTTCCCATTGTCTGTGCATATACAAAGCCGTATGTACTAATAATGACGTCATATGCAAACGTTCTTTTTACAAACAAACAAACAAGCATCCACACAACTCGTAATAATCGAATTGGGAATTGCAATCTTTTAAATTGAAAAAGCAGATCCGTTGGAATCATGGGAATGCGAGGAATAAGAACAGCCTCGCCCTCATAAGGCCCTGTCAAGATTGTGGCCTCTATTAGGTTTTCCATTGTTTTTTTTACGGCAAGTCGCGTGCCATTGCAAAGCTTTGGTGGGTTGATATTTCTTAAAAGTATTATTGGTACGCCTATTTTTAGTTGTAGCACGTGTGGTGGAAACCCTGAAGGATCTATGGAATTTAAAAATTCAGATGGATAATTAACCGCTTCATTTGGTTCCAAAACTGTGTCGACTGACTTGTAAAGGACTGCCTGGTCTCGAATCTTGGTCAAAAAAATACTTTTTCAATCAATTCATTTTTGGACGTCACTAAATTACAGAAATCAGCAGGTAGTTGTATACGTCCTGAAATTGAGTCTACTGGGAGCTTTCCGTTTCCAATTGTCAGCAATTTGATCTGAAAATGTTTGACCAGAGTCATCGTTTTGCAATCGGACACGCATATTTGTAGTTAATTTTAATATTTTTAGGTGTGCCCATAAATTAGAATTTTTCAGGCAAGCATTCATTCGTCTTCAATGGCTCTGGTGGTGCAACCAATAGAGGAAGTTTAACTTTTCCTGAAGCGCAACACATTCCCATTGTTTCACCATTGAATTTCAAGGCCTTGCAATAGGGACAAATTTTAGACATTGTCCCGATTTGAACACATCTACTCAAGCTATAATCATCGACTGGGTTGTACCTGAATGCCAGGCGATAACTTTCAGGTTGCTCTGATTCCTCGGCACGCTTTCTTTTCTTACTTTCTCTATCAGCAGCAAGCCTGATTTCTTGCTGTTCTTGTGATTCCTCGGCACGCTTTCTTTTCTTACTTTCTCTATCAGCAGCAAGCCTGATTTGTTGCTGTTCTTGTAATTCCTCGGCACGCCTTCTTTTTTCACTTTCTCTTTTAGCAGCAAGTCTGCTTCCGCGTTGCTCTGGTAGTTCCTCGGCACGCTTTCTGTTCTTTTTTTCTCTATCAGCCTCAAGCCAGTTTCTTGCTGTTCTTTTGATTCCTCGGCACGCTTTCTGTTCTTTCTTTCTTTATCAGCCTCAAGCCTGTTTCCTTGCTGTTCTTTTGATTCCTCGGCACGCTTTCTGTTCTTTCTTTCTCTATCAGCCTCAAGCCTGTTTCCTTGCTGTTCTTTTGATTCCTCCGCACGCTTTCTTTTCTGACTTTCTCTATCAGCAGCAAGTTTTTTGGCATAGACTCTTTGAGCATCTTCATCGGCTTTTGCCATGGTAAGTTCATCAGTCATTGTAAACTTAATCATTAAAAGATTTCTACGTGAACATATGTCTTAAATATCTTGAATGACGTCACCGTCAAAGCAAAAATGACGACAACTAATTTCATGACGTCAGTCAACACAGAAACATGACGTCACCTGATCCACAGACAGACACACAGACAGACAACTTATTTTTATATATATAGATAGATATACGTTTTTAACTACGCAAAACTTGCGAATATACAACATTCTTCGCTATCCCATTGTCTGTGCATATAAATAGATTGTCAGGCTTACCGACTCTTGAACATGCAACAGATAATTGTCCATGGGAAAACAATCCGTATTCAGATCTATACCTCATGATTCTAATGATTGCCCTTGAGCTTTGTTGATGGTGATTGCTAATCGACCATTCCCTGTGTCGCCGTCGTCATTTATATAGCCCCCTGTGCCCCCCGAAGTCCCCGTTGTAGTTGTGTCCCTGTGCCCCGGTCGTCATTGATATTCCCTGTGTCTCGGTCGTCATTTGTGTCCCGGTGTCCCAGTCTGTGATTTCTCTTTGAGTGTCCCGGTCGTCATTTATATTCCTTGTGTCCCGGTGTCCCGGTCGTCATTTGTGTCCCGGTGTCCCGGTCTGTATATACATTCGTTTTTGAATTGGTCTTTTTTTTAGTTTTTAGTTTTTTACTTTTTTTTTAGTTTTTTTTTAGTTATACTTCATGATTCTAATGATTGCCCTTGAGCTTTGTTGATGGTGATTGCTAATCGAACATTCTCTGTATCCCCGTCGTCATTTATATATCCTCATGTGCCCCCCCCGACGTCCCCGTTGTAGTTGTGTCCGTGTGTCCCGGTCGTCATTTATATTCCCTGTGTCCCGGTCGTCATTTGTTTCCCGGTGTCCCGGTCTGTATATACATTCGTTTTTGAGTTGGTATATGATGAAATAAATTTTTGTGTTTTTCCCATTTTTTTCTTTTTAGTTTTTTTTTTGGTTTTTACTTTTTTAGTTTTTTTTTATTTTTATTTTTTTTTTTAGTTTTGCTTTTTAGTTTTTTTAGTTTTTTTCTTTTTTCTTTTTAGTTTTTTTGTAGTTTTTACCTTTTTAGTTTTTTTTATTTTTATTTTTATTTTTTTAGTTTTGTTTTTCTCCTTTATTTTTCAGTTTTTTTCCTTTTTTTCTTTTTTTTTCTTTTTTAGTTTTTTTAGTTTTTTAGCTTTTTTAGTTTTTTTATTAGTTTTTAGTTTTTTTTCTTTTTAGTTTTTTTTTGTAGTTTTTACCTTTTTTTATTTTTTATTTTTTTTTATTTATGTCCTGGTCGTCATTTATATTCCCTGTGTCCCGGTTGTCATTTGTGTCCCGGTGTTTTGTTGATGATGATTGATAATCGAACATTCCTTGTGTCCCGGCCGCTTTTTCTTTGAGTGTCCCGGTCGTCATTTATATTTCCCACTAGCTGTTGGCTCCCAACATTTCCCAACACCTAGTTGGAGGGGGCGCTTCGCCCCCCCCCCCCCCAAGCCCCCCGCGTGCATAAGTCTGTACGCGCCATATTGGTTGCGCGCCATTGTAGTTGTGTCCCTGTGTCCCACCTGTAAATATAGATAGATATAAATATATTTTTAACTACGTAAAACTTGCGAATATACAACATTCTTGGCTGTCCCATTGTCTGTGCATATAAATAGATTGTCAGGTTTACCGACTCTTGAACATGCAACATATAATTGTCCATGGGAAAAACAATCTGTATTTAGATCTATACCTTATTATTCTAATGATTGCCCTTGAGCTTTGTTGATGGTGATTGCTAATCGAACATTCCCTGTGTCCCCGTCGTCATTTATATATCCCCCTGTGCTCCCCGGCGTCCCCGTTGTTGCTGTTTCCCTGTTTTTCGGTCATCATTTGTGTCCCGGTGTCCCAGTCTGTAATTTCTCTTTGAGCGTCGCGGTCGTCAATTATATTCCCTGTGTCCCGGTCGTCATTTTTGTCCCGGACGTCATTTGTGTCCCGATGCTTTGTTGATGGTAA
>NW_027065299.1:0-22456 GCF_032884065.1 Artemia franciscana
CTAATATCTTCATTTTTTCAATATACGTAGCTATTACCCTCGAAAACAAAAACTTTTGACATAGGAAAAGAGCCTTTAATCACATTCTTTACCATTCGCAATCATAAAATAGTCTAATATCTTCATTTTTTTTTAACATACGTAGCTATTACCCTCGAAAACTAAAACTTTTGAAATAGGAAAAGAGCCTTTAATCACATTCTTTACCATGTGCAATCATAAAATAGTCTAATATCTTCATTTTTCCACAGACAAAGCTATTACCCTCGAAAACTAAACTTTTGAAATAGGAAAAGAGCCTTTAATCACATTCTTTACCATGTGCAATCATAAAATAGTCTAATATCTTCATTTTTTCAACATACGTAGCTATTACCCTCGAAAACTAAAACTTTTGACATAGGAAAAGAGCCTTTAATCACATTCTTTACCATTTGCAATCATAAAATAGTCTAATATCTTCATTTTTTCAACATACGTAGCTATTACCCTCGAAAACTAAAACTTTTGAAATAGGAAAAGAGCCTTTAATCACATTCTTTACCATTTGCAATCATAAAATAGTCTAATATCTTCATTTTTTTTTCAACATACGTAGCTATTACCCTCGAAAACTAAAACTTTTGACATAGGAAAAGAGCCTTTAATCATATTCTTTACCATTTGCAATCATAAAATAGTCTAACATCTTCATTTTTTTTAACAGACATAGCTATTACCCTCAAAAACTAAAACTTTTGACATAGGAAAAGAGCCTTTAATCACATTATTTACCATTTGCAATCATAAAATAGTCTAATATCTTCATTTTTTCAACATACGTAGCTATTACCCTCGAAAACTAAAACTTTTGACATAGGAAAAGAGCCTTTAATCACATTCTTTACCATTTGCAATCATAAAATAGTCTAATATCTTCATTTTTTCAACATACGTAGCTATTACCCTCGAAAACTAAAACTTTTGAAATAGGAAAAGAGCCTTTAATCACATTCTTTACCATGTGCAATCATAAAATAGTCTAATATCTTCATTTTTTCAACATACGTAGCTATTACCCTCGAAAACTAAAACTTTTGACATAGGAAAAGAGTCTTTAATCACATTCTTTACCATTTGCAATCATAAAATAGTCTAATATCTTCATTTTTCAACATACGTAGCTATTACCCTCGAAAACTAAAACTTTTGAAATAGGAAAAGAGCCTTTAATCACATTCTTTACCATGAGCAATCATAAAATTGTCTAATATCTTCATTTTTTCAACATACGTAGCTATTACCCTCGAAATTTTTTACTTTTAATCACATTTTTTACCATTTGCAATCATAAAATAGTCTAATATCTTCATTTTTTCAACATACGTAGCTATTACCCTCGAAAACTAAAACTTTTGACATAGGAAAAGAGCCTTTAATCACATTCTTTACCATTTGCAATCATAAAATTGTCTAATATCTTCATTTTTTCAAAATACGTAGCTATTACCCTCGAAAACTAAAACTTTTGAATAGGAAAAGAGCCTTTAATCACATTCTTTACCATGTGCAATCATAAAATAGTCTAATATCTTCATTTTTTCAACAGACATAGCTATTACCCTCGAAAACTAAAACTTTTGAAATAGGAAAAGAGCATTTAATCACATTCTTTACCATTTGCAATCATAAAATAGTCTAATATCTTCATTTTTTCAACATACGTAGCTATTACCCTCGAAAACTAAAACTTTTGACATAGGAAAAGAGCTTTTAATCACATTCTTTACCATTTGCAATCATAAAATAGTCTAATATCTTCATTTTTTCAACATACGTAGCTATTACCCTCGAAAACTAAAACTTTTGAAATAGGAAAAGAGCCTTTAATCACTTTCTTTACCATGTGCAATCATAAAATAGTCTAATATCTTCATTTTTTCAACATACGTAGCTATTACCCTCGAAAACTAAAACTTTTGACATAGGAAAAGAGCCTTTAATCACATTCTTTACCATTTGCAATCATAAAATAGTCTAATATCTTCATTTTTTCAACATACGTAGCTATTACCCTCGAAAACTAAAACTTTTGAAATAGGAAAAGAGCCTTTAATCACATTCTTTACCATGTGCAATCATAAAATTGTCTAATATCTTCATTTTTTCAACATACGTAGCTATTACCCTTGAAAACTAAAACTATTGACATAGGAAAAGAGCCTTTAATCACATTCTTTACCATTTCCAATCATAAAATAGTCTAATATCTTCACTTTTTCAACATACGTAGCTATTACCCTCGAAAACTAAAACTTTGGAAATAGGAAAAGAGCCTTTAATTATATTCTTTACCATTTGCAATCATAAAATTGTCTAATATCTTCATTTTTTCAACATACGTAGCAATTACCCTCGAAAACTAAAACTTTTGAAATAGGAAAAGAGCCTTTAATCACATTCTTTACCATTTGCAATCATAAAATAGTCTAATGTCTTCATTTTTTCAACAGACATAGCTATTACCCTCAAAAACTAAAACTTTTGAAATAGGAAAAGAGCCTTTAATCACATTCATTACCATTTGCAATCATAAAACAGTCTAATATCTTCATTTTTTTCAACATACGTAGCTATTACCCTCGAAAACTAAAACTTTTGACATAGGAAAAGAGCCTTTAATCATATTCTTTACCATTTGCAATCATAAAATAGTCTAACATCTTCATTTTTTTAACAGACATAGCTATTACCCTCGAAAACTAAAACTTTTGACATAGGAAAAGAGCCTTTAATCACATTATTTACCATTTGCAATCATAAAATAGTCTAATATCTTCATTTTTTCAACATACGTAGCTATTACCCTCGAAAACTAAAACTTTTGACATAGGAAAAGAGCCTTTAATCACATTCTTTACCATTTGCAATCATAAAATAGTCTAATATCTTCATTTTTTCAACATACGTAGCTATTACCCTCGAAAACTAAAACTTTTGAAATAGGAAAAGAGCCTTTAATCACATTCTTTACCATGTGCAATCATAAAATAGTCTAATATCTTCATTTTTTCAACATACGTAGCTATTACCCTCGAAAACTAAAACTTTTGACATAGGAAAAGAGTCTTTAATCACATTCTTTACCATTTGCAATCATAAAATAGTCTAATATCTTCATTTTTTCAACATACGTAGCTATTACCCTCGAAAACTAAAACTTTTGAAATAGGAAAAGAGCCTTTAATCACATTCTTTACCATGAGCAATCATAAAATTGTCTAATATCTTCATTTTTTCAACATACGTAGCTATTACCCTCGAAATTTTTTAATTTTAATCACATTTTTTACCATTTGCAATCATAAAATAGTCTAATATCTTCATTTTTTCAACATACGTAGCTATTACCCTCGAAAACTAAAACTTTTGACATAGGAAAAGAGCCTTTAATCACATTCTTTACCATGTGCAATCATAAAATTGTCTAATATCTTCATTTTTTCAACATACGTAGCTATTACCCTCGAAAACTAAAACTATTGAAATAGGAAAAGAGCCTTTAATCACATTCTAGACCATTTCCAATCATAAAATAGTCTAATATCTTCATTTTTTCAACATACGTAGCCATTACCCTCGAAAACTAAAACTTATGAAAAAGGAAAAGAGCCTTTAATCACATTCTTTACCATGTGCAATCATAAAATAGTCTAATATCTTCATTTTTTCAACATACGTAGCTATTACCCTCGAAAACTAAAACTTTTGAAATAGGAAAAGAACCTTTAATCACATTCTTTACCATGTGCAATCATAAAATAGTCTAATATCTTCATTTTTTCAATATACGTAGCTATTACCCTCGAAAACAAAAACTTTTGACATAGGAAAAGAGCCTTTAATCACATTCTTTACCATTCGCAATCATAAAATAGTCTAATATCTTCATTTTTTTTAACATACGTAGCTATTACCCTCGAAAACTAAAACTTTTGAAATAGGAAAAGAGCCTTTAATCACATTCTTTACCATGTACAATCATAAAATAGTCTAATATCTTCATTTTTCCACAGACAAAGCTATTACCCTCGAAAACTAAAACTTTTGAAATAGGAAAAGAGCCTTTAATCACATTCTTTACCATGTGCAATCATAAAATAGTCTAATATCTTCATTTTTTCAACATACGTAGCTATTACCCTCGAAAACTAAAACTTTTGACATAGGAAAAGAGCCTTTAATCACATTCTTTACCATTTGCAATCATAAAATAGTCTAATATCTTCATTTTTTCAACATACGTAGCTATTACCCTCGAAAACTAAAACTTTTGAAATAGGAAAAGAGCCTTTAATCACATTCTTTACCATTTTCAATCATAAAATAGTCTAATATCTTCATTTTTTCCAACATACGTAGCTATTACCCTCGAAAACTAAAACTTTTGACATAGGAAAAGAGCCTTTAATCACATTCTTTACCATTTGCAATCATAAAATAGTCTAACATCTTCATTTTTTTAACAGACATAGCTATTACCCTCGAAAACTAAAACTTTTGACATAGGAAAAGAGCCTTTAATCACATTATTTACCATTTGCAATCATAAAATAGTCTAATATCTTCATTTTTTCAACATACGTAGCTATTACCCTCGAAAACTAAAACTTTTGACATAGGAAAAGAGCCTTTAATCACATTCTTTACCATTTGCAATCATAAAATAGTCTAATATCTTCATTTTTTCAACATACGTAGCTATTACCCTCGAAAACTAAAACTTTTGAAATAGGAAAAGAGCCTTTAATCACATTCTTTACCATGTGCAATCATAAAATAGTCTAATATCTTCATTTTTTCAACATACGTAGCTATTACCCTCGAAAACTAAAACTTTTGACATAGGAAAAGAGTCTTTAATCACATTCTTTACCATTTGCAATCATAAAATAGTCTAATATCTTCATTTTTTCAACATACGTAGCTATTACCCTCGAAAACTAAAACTTTTGAAATAGGAAAAGAGCCTTTAATCACATTCTTTACCATGAGCAATCATAAAATTGTCTAATATCTTCATTTTTTCAACATACGTAGCTATTACCCTCGAAATTTTTTAATTTTAATCACATTTTTTACCATTTGCAATCATAAAATAGTCTAATATCTTCATTTTTTCAACATACGTAGCTATTACCCTCGAAAACTAAAACTTTTGACATAGGAAAAGAGCCTTTAATCACATTCTTTACCATTTGCAATCATAAAATTGTCTAATATCTTCATTTTTTCAAAATACGTAGCTATTACCCTCGAAAACTAAAACATTTGAAATAGGAAAAGAGCCTTTAATCACATTCTTTACCATGTGCAATCATAAAATAGTCTAATATCTTCATTTTTTCAACAGACATAGCTATTACCCTACAAAACTAAAACTTTTGAAATAGGAAAAGAGCATTTAATCACACTCTTTACCATTTGCAATCATAAAATAGTCTAATATCTTCATTTTTTCAACATACGTAGCTATTACCCTCGAAAACTAAAACTTTTGACATAGGAAAAGAGCCTTTAATCACATTCTTTACCATTTGCAATCATAAAATAGTCTAATATCTTCATTTTTTCAACATACGTAGCTATTACCCTCGAAAACTAAAACTTTTGAAATAGGAAAAGAGCCTTTAATCACTTTCTTTACCATGTGCAATCATAAAATAGTCTAATATCTTCATTTTTTCAACATACGTAGCTATTACCCTCGAAAACTAAAACTTTTGACATAGGAAAAGAGCCTTTAATCACATTCTTTACCATTTGCAATCATAAAATAGTCTAATATCTTCATTTTTTCAACATACGTAGCTATTACCCTCGAAAACTAAAACTTTTGAAATAGGAAAAGAGCCTTTAATCACATTCTTTACCATGTGCAATCATAAAATTGTCTAATATCTTCATTTTTTCAACATACGTAGCTATTACCCTCGAAAACTAAAACTATTGACATAGGAAAAGAGCCTTTAATCACATTCTTTACCATTTCCAATCATAAAATAGTCTAATATCTTCATTTTTTCAACATACGTAGCTATTACCCTCGAAAACTAAAACTTTTGAAATAGGAAAAGAGCCTTTAATCACATTCTTTACCATGTGCAATCATAAAATAGTCTAATATCTTCAGTTTTTCAACATACGTAGCTATTACCCTCGAAAACAAAAACTTTTGACATAGGAAAAGAGCCTTTAATCACATTCTTTACCATTTGCAATCATAAAATAGTCTAATATCTTCCTTTTTTCAACAAACGTAGCTATTACCCTCGAAAACTAAAACTTTTGAAATAGGAAAAGAGCCTTTAATCCCATTCTTTACCATGTGCAATCATAAAATTGTCTAATATCTTCATTTTTTCAACATACGTAGCTATTACCCTCGAAAACTAAAACTATTGACATAGGAAAAGAGCCTCTAATCACATTCTTTACCATGTGCAATCATAAAATAGTCTAATATCTTCATTTTTTCAACATACGTAACTATTACCCTCGAAAACTAAAACTTTTGAAATAGGAAAAGAGCCTTTAATCACATTCTTTACCATGTGCAATCATAAAATAGTCTAATATCTTCATTTTTCCACAGACAAAGCTATTACCCTCGAAAACTAAAACTTTTGAAATAGGAAAAGAGCCTTTAATCACATTCTTTACCATGTGCAATCATAAAATAGTCTAATATCTTCATTTTTTCAACATACGTAGCTATTACTCTCGAAAACTAAAACTTTTGACATAGGAAAAGAGCCTTTAATCACATTCTTTACCATTTGCAATCATAAAATAGTCTAATATCTTCATTTTTTCAACAAACGTAGCTATTACCCTCGAAAACTAAAACTTTTGAAATAGGAAAAGAGCCTTTAATCCCATTCTTTACCATTTGCAATCATAAAATAGTCTAATATCTTCATTTTTTCAACATACGTAGCTATTACCCTCGAAAACTAAAACTTTTGACATAGGAAAAGAGCCTTTAATCACATTCTTTACCATTTGCAATCATAAAATAGTCTAACATCTTCATTTTTTCAACAGAAATAGCTATTACCCTCGAAAACTAAAACTTTTGACATAGGAAAAGAGCCTTTAATCACATTCTTTACCATTTGCAATCATAAAATAGTCTAATATCTTCATTTTTTCAACATACGTAGCTATTACCCTCGAAAGTTTTAGTTTTCGAGGGTAATAGCCACGTATGTTGAAAAAATGAAGATATTAGACTATTTTATGATTGCAAATGGTAAAGAATGTGATTAAAGGCTCTTTTCCTATTTCAAAAGTTTTAGTTTTCGAGGGTAATAGCTACGTATGTTGAAAAAATGAAGATATTAGAATATTTTATGATTGCAAATGGTAAAGAATGTGATTAAAGGCTCTTTTCCTATGTCAAAAGTTTTAGTTTTCGAGGGTAATAGCTACGTATGTTGAAAAAATGAAGATATTAGACAATTTTATGATTGCACATGGTAAAGAATGTGATTAAAGGCTCTTTTCCTATTTCAAAAGTTTTAGTTTTCGAGGGTAATAGCTACGTATGTTGAAAAAATGAAGATATTAGACTATTTTATGATTGCAAATGGTAAAGAATGTGATTAAAGGCTCTTTTCCTATTTCAAAAGTTTTAGTTTTCGAGGGTAATAGCTACGTATGTTGAAAAAATGAAGATATTAGACTATTTTATGATTGCACATGGTAAAGAATGTGATTAAAGGCTCTTTTCCTATTTCAAAAGTTTTAGTTTTCGAGGGTAATAGCTACGTATGTTGAAAAAATGAAGATATTAGACTATTTTATGATTGCAAATGGTAAAGAATGTGATTAGAGGCTCTTTTCCTATGTCAAAAGTTTTAGTTTTCGAGGGTAATAGCTTTGTCTGTGGAAAAATGAAGATATTAGACTATTTTATGATTGCAAATGGTAAAGAATGTGATTAAAGAATCTTTTCCTATTTCAAAAGTTTTAGTTTTCGAGGGTAATAGCTACGTATGTTGAAAAAATGAAGATATTAGACTATTTTATGATTGCAAATGGTAAAGAATGTGATTAAAGGCTCTTTTCCTATTTCAAAAGTTTTAGTTTTCGAGGGTAAGAGTTTGGTCTGTGGAAAAAATGAAAGATATTAGACAATTTTATGATTGCACATGGTAAAGAATGTGATTAAAGGCTCTTTTCCTATTTCAAAAGTTTTAGGTTTTGAGAGTAATAGCTACGTATGTTGAAAAAATGAAGTTATTAGACTATTTTATGATTGCAAATGGAAAAGAATGTGATTAAAGGCTCTTTTCCTATTTCAAAAGTTTTAGTTTTCGAGGGTAAGAGCTTGGTCTGTGGAAAAAATGAAAGATATTAGACAATTTTATGATTGCACATGGTAAAGAATGTGATTAAAGGCTTTTTTCCTATTTCAAAAGTTTTAGTTTTCGAGGGTAATAGCTACGTATGTTGAAAAAATGAAGATATTAGACTATTTTATGATTGCAAATGGTAAAGAATGTGATTAAAGGCTCTTTTCCTATGTCAAAAGTTTTAGTTTTCGAGGGTAATAGCTACGTATGTTGAAAAAATGAAGATATTAGACAATTTTATGATTGCACATGGTAAAGAATGTGATTAAAGGCTCTTTTCCTATTTCAAAAGTTTTAGTTCTCGAGGGTAATAGCTACGTATCTTGAAAAAATGAAGATATTAGACTATTTTATGATTGCAAATGGTAAAGAATGTGATTAAAGGCTCTTTTCCTATTTCAAAAGTTTTAGTTTTCGAGGGTAATAGCTACGTATGTTGAAAAAATGAAGATATGAGACTATTTTATGATTGCAAATGGTAAAGAATGTGATTAAAGGCTCTTTTCCTATTTCAAAAGTTTTAGTTTTCGAGGGTAATAGCTACGTATGTCAAAAAATGAAGATATTAGACTATTTTATGATTGCAAATGGTAAAGAATGTGATTAAAGGCTCTTTTCCTATGTCAAAAGTTTTAGTTTTCGAGGGCAATAGCTACGTATGTTGAATAAATGAAGATATTAGACTATTTTATGATTGCACAGGGTAAAGAATGTGATTAAAGGCTCTTTTCCTATTTCAAAAGTTTTAGTTTTCGAGGGTAATAGCTACGTATGTTGAAAAAATGAAGATATTAGACAATTTTATGATTGCACATGGTAAAGAATGTGATTAAAGGCTCTTTTCCTATGTCAAAAGTTTTAGTTTTCGAGGGTAATAGCTACGTATGTTGAAAAAATGAAGATATTAGACAATTTTATGATTGCACATGGTAAAGAATGTGATTAAAGGCTCTTTTCCTATTTCAAAAGTTTTAGTTTTCGAGGGTAATAGCTACGTATGTTAAAAAAATGAAGTTATTATACTATTTTATGACTGCACATGGTAAAGAATGTGATTAAAGGCTCTTTTCCTATTTCAAAAGTTTTAGTTTTCGAGGGTAATAGCTAGGTCTGTGGAAAAAATGAAGATATTGGACTATTTCATGATTGCACATGGTAAAGAATGTGATTAAAGGCTCTTTTCCTATTTCAAAAGTCTTAGTTTTCGAGGGTAATACATACGTATGTTGAAAAAATGAAGATATTAGACTATTTTATGATTGCAAATGGTAAAGAATGTGATTAAAGGCTATTTTCCTATTTCAAAAGTTTTAGTTTTCGAGGGTAATAGCTATGTCTGTTAAAAAATGAAGATATTAGACTATTTTATGATTGCACATGGTAAAGAATGTGATTAAAGGCTCTTTTCCTATTTCAAAAGTTTTAGTTTTCGAGGGTAATAGCTACGTATGTTGAAAAAATGAAGATATTAGACAATTTTATGATTGCAAATGGTAAAGAATGTGATTAAAGGCTCTTTTCCTCTGTCAAAAGTTTTAGTTTTCGAGGGTAATAGCTACGTATGTTGAAAAAATGAAGATATTAGACTATTTTATGATTGCAAATGGTAAAGAATGTGATTAAAGGCTCTTTTCCTATTTCAAAAGTTTTAGTGTTCGAGGGTAATAGCTATGTCTGTGGAAAAAATGAAGATATTAGACTATTTTATGATTGCACATGGTAAAGAATGTGATTAAAGGCTCTTTTCCTATTTCAAAACTTTTAGTTTTCGAGGGTAATAGCTACGTATGCTAAAAAAATGAAGATATTAGACTATTTTATGATTGCACATGGTAAAGAATGTGATTAAAGGCTCTTTTCCTATTTCAAAAGTTTTAGTTTTCGAGGGTAATAGCTACGTATTTTAAAAAAATGAAGATATTAGACTATTTTATGATTGCACATGGTAAAGAATGTGATTAAAGGCTCTTTTCCTATTTCAAAAGTTTTAGTTTTCGAGGGTAATAGCTAGGCCTGTGGAAAAAATGAAGATATTGGACTATTTTATGATTGCACATGGTAAAGAATGTGATTAAAGGCTCTTTTCCTATTTCAAAAGTTTTAGTTTTCGAGGGTAATAGCTACGTATGTTGAAAAAATGAAGATATTAGACTATTTTATGATTGCAAATGGTAAAGAATGTGATTAAAGGCTATTTTCCTATTTCAAAAGTTTTAGTTTTCGAGGGTAATAGCTATGTCTGTTGAAAAAATGAAGATATTAGACTAGTTTATGATTGCACATGGTAAAGAATGTTATTAAAGGCTCTTTTCCTATTTCAAAAGTTTTAGTTTTCGAGGGTAATAGCTATGTCTGTTGAAAAAATGAAGATATTAGACTATTTTATGATTGCAAATTGTAAAGAATGTTATTAAAGGCTCTTTTCCTATGTCAAAAGTTTTAGTTTTCGAGGGTAATAGCTACGTATGTTGAAAAAATGAAGATATTAGACTATTTTATGATTGCACATGGTAAAGAATGTGATTAAAGGCTCTTTTCCTATTTCAAAAGTTTTAGTTTTCGAGGGTAATAGCTAGGTCTGTGAAAAAAATGAAGATATTAGACTATTTAATGATTGCACATGGTAAAGAATGTGATTAAAGGCTCTTTTCCTATGTCAAAAGTTTTAGTTTTCGAGGGTAATAGCTTTGTCTGTTTAAAAAATGAAGATATTAGACAATTTTATGATTGCACATGGTAAAGAATGTGATTAAAGGCTCTTTTCCTATGTCAAAAGTTTTAGTTTTCGAGGGTAATAGCTACGTATGTTGAAAAAATGAAGATATTAGACTATTTTATGATTGCAAATGGTAAAGAATGTGATTAAAGGCTCTTTTCCTATTTCAAAAGTTTTAGTTTTCGAGGGTAATAGCTACGTATGTTGAAAAAATGAAGATATTAGACAATTTTATGATTGCAAATTGTAAAGAATGTTATTAAAGGCTCTTTTCCTATGTCAAAAGTTTTAGTTTTCGAGGGTAATAGCTACGTATGTTGAAAAAATGAAGATATTAGACTATTTTATGATTGCACATGGTAAAGAATGTGATTAAAGGCTCTTTTCCTATTTCAAAAGTTTTAGTTTTCGAGGGTAATAGCTAGGTCTGTGAAAAAAAATGAAGATATTAGACTATTTTATGATTGCACATGGTAAAGAATGTGATTAAAGGCTCTTTTCCTATGTCAAAAGTTTTAGTTTTCGAGGGTAATAGCTTTGTCTGTGGAAAAAATGAAGATATTAGACAATTTTATGATTGCACATGGTAAAGAATGTGATTAAAGGCTCTTTTCCTATGTCAAAAGTTTAATTTTTCGAGGGTAATAGCTACGTATGTTGAAAAAATGAAGATATTAGACTATTTTATGATTGCAAATGGTAAAGAATGTGATTAAAGGCTCTTTTCCTTTTTCAAAAGTTTTAGTTTTCGAGGGTAATAGCTACGTAGGTTGAAAAAATGAAGATATTAGACTATTTTATGATTGCAAATGGTAAAGAATGTGATTAAAGGCTCTTTTCCTATTTCAAAAGTTTTAGTTTTCGAGGGTAATAGCTATGTCTGTTGAAAAAATGAAGATATTAGACTTTTTTATGATTGCACATGGTAAAGAATGTGATTAAAGGCTCTTTTCCTATGTCAAAAGTTTTAGTTTTCGAGGGTAATAGCTACGTATGTCGAAAAAATGAAGATATTAGACTATTTTATGATTGCACATGGTAAAGAATGTGATTAAAGGCTCTTTTCCTATATCAAAAGTTTTAGTGTTCGAGGGTAATAGCTACGTATGTTGAAAAAATGAAGATATTAGACTATTTTATGATTGCAAATGGTAAAGAATGTGATTAAAGGCTCTTTTCCTATTTTAAAAGTTTTAGTTTTCGAGGGTAATAGCTACGTATGTTGAAAAAATGAAGATATTAGACTATTTTATGATCGCAAATGGTAAAGAATGTGATTAAAGGCTCTTTTCCTATGTCAAAAGTTTTAGTTTTCGAGGGTAATAGCCACGTATGTTGAAAAAATGAAGATATTAGACTATTTTATGATTGCAAATGGTAAAGAATGTGATTAAAGGCTCTTTTCCTATGTCAAAAGTTTTAGTTTTCGAGGGTAATAGCTACGTATGTTGAAAAAATGAAGATATTAGACTATTTTATGATTGCAAATGGTAAAGAATGTGATTAAAGGCTCTTTTCCTTTTTCAAAAGTTTTAGTTTTCGAGGGTAATAGCTACGTATGTTGAAAAAATGAAGATATTAGACTATTTTATGATTGCAAATGGTAAAGAATGTGATTAAAGGCTCTTTTCCTATTTCAAAAGTTTTAGTTTTCGAGGGTAATAGCTATGTGATTAAAGGCTCTTTTCCTATTTCAAAAGTTTTAGTTTTCGAGGGTAATAGCTACGTATGTTGAAAAAATGAAGATATTAGACTATTTTATGATTGCAAATGGTAAAGAATGTGATTAAAGGCTCTTTTCCTTTTTCAAAAGTTTTAGTTTTCGACGGTAATAGCTACGTATGTTGTAAAAATGAAGATATTAGTCTATTTTATAATTGCAAATGGTAAAGAATGTGATTAAAGGCTCTTTTCCTATGTCAAAAGTTTTAGTTTTCGAGGGTAATTGCTACGTATGTTGAAAAAATGAAGATATTAGACTATTTTATGATTGCAAATAGTAAAGAATGTGATTAAAGGCTCTTTTCCTATTTCAAAAGTTTTAGTTTTCGAGGGTAATAGCTACGTATGTTGAAAAAAATGAAATAGGAAAAGATCCTTTAATCACATTCTTTACCATGTGCAATCATAAAATTGTCTAATATCTTCATTTTTTCAACATACGTAGCTATTACCGTCGAAAACTAAAACTTTTGACAAAGGAAAAGAGCCTTTAATCACATTCTTTACCATTTGCAATCATAAAATAGTCTAATATTTTCATTTTTTCAACATACGTAGCTATTACCCTCGAAAACTAAAACTTTTGAAATGGGAAAAGAGCCTTTAATCACATTCTTTACCATTTGCAATCATGAAATAGTCTAATATCTTGATTTTTTCCACAGACATAGCTATTACCCTCGAAAACTAAAACTTCTGAAATCGGAAAAGAGCCTTTAATCACATTCTTTACCATTTGCAATCATAAAATAGTCTAATATCTTCCTTTTTTCAACATACGTAGCTATTACCCTCGAAAACTAAAACTTTTGAAATAGGAAAAGAGCCTTTAATCACATTCTTTACCATGTGCAATCATAAAATAGTCTAATATCTTCATTTTTTCAACATACATAGCTATTACCCTCGAAAACTAAAACTTTTGAAATAGGAAAAGAGCCTTTAATCACATTCTTTACCATGTGCAATCATAAAATAGTCTAATATCTTCTTTTTTTAAACATACGTAGCTATTACCCTCGAAAACTAAAACTTTTGAAATAGGAAAAGAGCCTTTAATCACATTCTTTACCATTTGCAATCATAAAATAGTCTAATATCTTCATTTTTTCAACATACGTAGCTATTACCCTCGAAAACTAAAACTTTTGACATAGGAAAAGAGCCTTTAATCACATTCTTTACCATTTGCAATCATAAAATAGTCTAATATCTTCATTTTTTCAACATACGTAGCTATTACCCTCGAAAACTAAAACTTTTGAAATAGGAAAAGATCATTTAATCACTTTCTTTACCATGTGCAATCATAAAATAGTCTAATATCTTCATTTTTTCAACATACGTAGCTATTACCCTCGAAAACTAAAACTTTTGAAATGGGAAAAGAGCCTTTAATCACATTCTTTACCATTTGCAATCATGAAATAGTCTAATATCTTCATTTTTTCCACAGACATAGCTATTACCCTCGAAAACTAAAACTTTTGAAATCGAAAAAGAGCCTTTAATCACATTCTTTACCATTTGCAATCATAAAATAGTCTAATATCTTCATTTTTTCAACATACGTAGCTATTATCCTTGAAAACTAAAACTTTTGAAATAGGAAAAGAGCCTTTAATCACATTCTTTACCATTTGCAATCATAAAATAGTCTAATATCTTCATTTTTTCAACATACGTAGCTATTACCCTCGAAAACTAAAACTTTTGAAATAGGAAAAGAGACTTTAATCACATTCTTTACCATGTGCAATCATAAAATTGTCTAATATCTTCATTTTTTCAACATACGTAGCTATTACCGTCGAAAACTAAAACTTTTGACATAGGAAAAGAGCCTTTAATCACATTCTTTACCATTTGCAATCATAAAATAGTCTAATATCTTCATTTTTTCAACATACGTAGCTATTACCCTCGAAAACTAAAACTTTTGAAATAGGAAAAGAGCCTTTAATCACATTCTTTACCATGTGCAATCATAAAATTGTCTAATATCTTCATTTTTTCAACATACGTAGCTATTACCGTCGAAAACTAAAACTTTTGACATAGGAAAAGAGCCTTTAATCACATTCTTTACCATTTGCAATCATAAAATAGTCTAATATCTTCATTTTTTCAACATACGTAGCTATTACCCTCGAAAACTAAAACTTTTGAAATAGGAAAAGAGCCTTTAATCACATTCTTTACCATGTGCAATCATAAAATTGTCTAATGTCTTCATTTTTTCCACAGACAAAGCTCTTACCCTCGAAAACTAAAACTTTGAAATAGGAAAAGAGCCTTTAATCCCATTCTTTACCATTTGCAATCATAAAATAGTCTAATATCTTCATTTTTTCAACATACGTAGCTCTTACCCCCGAAAACTAAAACTTTTGAAATAGGAAAAGAGCCTTTAATCACATTCTTTACCATGTGCAATCATAAAATAGTCTAATATCTTCATTTTTTCAACATACATAGCTATTACCCTCGAAAACTAAAACTTTTGAAATAGGAAAAGAGCCTTTAATCACATTCTTTACCATGTGCAATCATAAAATAGTCTAATATCTTCATTTTTTCAACATACGTAGCTATTACCCTCGAAAACTAAAACTTTTGAAATAGGAAAAGAGCCTTTAATCACATTCTTTACCATTTGCAATCATAAAATAGTCTAATATCTTCATTTTTTCAACATACGTAGCTATTACCCTCGAAAACTAAAACTTTTGACATAGGAAAAGAGCCTTTAATCACATTCTTTACCATTTGCAATCATAAAATAGTCTAATATCTTAATTTTTTCAACATACGTAGCTATTACCCTCGAAAACTAAAACTTTTGAAATAGGAAAAGAGCATTTAATCACATTCTTTACCATGTGCAATCATAAAATAGTCTAATATCTTCATTTTTTCAACATACGTAGCTATTACCCTCGAAAACTAAAACTTTTGAAATAGGAAAAGAGCCTTTAATCACATTCTTTACCATTTGCAATCATAAAATAGTCTAATATCTTCATTTTTTCAACATACGTAGCTATTACCCTCGAAAACTAAAACTTTTGACATAGGAAAAGAGCCTTTAATCACATTCTTTACCATTTGCAATCATAAAATAGTCTAATATCTTCATTTTTTCAACATACGTAGCTATTACCCTCGAAAACTAAAACTTTTGAAATAGGAAAAGAGCCTTTAATCACATTCTTTACCTTGTGCAATCATAAAATAGTCTAATATCTTCATTTTTTCAACATACGTAGCTATCACCCTCGAAAACTAAAACTTATGAAATAGGAAAAGAGCCTTTAATCACATTTTTTACCATTTGCAATCATAAAATAGTCTAATATCTTCATTTTTTCAACATACGTAGCTATCACCCTCGAAAACTAAAACTTATGAAATAGGAAAAGAGCCTTTAATCACATTCTTTACCATTTGCAATCATAAAATTGTCTAATATCTTCATTTTTTCAACATACGTACCAATTACCCTCGAAAACTAAAACTTTTGAAATAGGAAAAGAGCCTTTAATCACATTCTTTACCATTTGCAATCATAAAATAGTCTAATGTCTTCATTTTTTCAACAGACATAGCTATTACCCTCAAAACTAAAACTTTTGAAATAGGAAAAGAGCCTTTAATCACATTCTTTACCATTTGCAATCATAAAACAGTCTAATATTTTCATTTTTTCAACATACGTAGCTATTACCCGCGAAAACTAAAACTTTTGACATAGGAAAAGAGCCTTTAATCACATTCTTTACCATTTTCAATCATAAAATAGTCTAATATCTTCATTTTTTCAACATACGTAGCTATTACCCTCGAAAACTAAAACTTTTGAAATAGGAAAAGAGCCTTTAATCACATTCTTTACCATGTGCAATCATAAAATAGTCTAATATCTTCATTTTTTCAACATACGTAGCTATTACCCTCGAAAACTAAAACTTTTGACATAGGAAAAGAGCCTTTAATCACATTCTTTACCATGTGCAATCATAAAATTGTCTAATATCTTCATTTTTTCAACATACGTAGCTATTACCGTCGAAAACTAAAACTTTTGAAATAGGGAAAGAGCCTTTAATCACATTCTTTACCATGTGCAATCATAAAATAGTCTAATATCTTCATTTTTTCAACATACATAGCTATTACCCTCGAAAACTAAAACTTTTGAAATAGGAAAAGAGCCTTTAATCACATTCTTTACCATGTGCAATCATAAAATAGTCTAATATCTTCTTTTTTTAAACATACGTAGCTATTACCCTCGAAAACTAAAACTTTTGAAATAGGAAAAGAGCCTTTAATCACATTCTTTACCATGTGCAATCATAAAATAGTCTAATATCTTCATTTTTTCAACATACGTAGCTATTACCCTCGAAAACTAAAACTTTTGAAATAGGAAAAGAGCCTTTAATCACATTCTTTACCATTTGCAATCATAAAATAGTCTAATATCTTCATTTTTTCAACATACGTAGCTATTACCCTCGAAAACTAAAACTTTTGACATAGGAAAAGAGCCTTTAATCACATTCTTTACCATTTGCAATCATAAAATAGTCTAATATCTTCATTTTTTCAACATACGTAGCTATTACCCTCGAAAACTAAAACTTTTGAAATAGGAAAAGAGCATTTAATCACAATCTTTACCATGTGCAATCATAAAATAGTCTGATATCTTCATTTTTTTCAACATACGTAGCTATTACCCTCGAAAACTAAAGCTTTTGAAATAGGAAAAGAGCATTTAATCACATTCTTTACCATTTGCAATCATAAAATAGTCTAATATCTTCATTTTTTCAACATACGTAGCTATTACCCTCGAAAACTAAAACTTTTGACATAGGAAAAGAGCCTTTAATCACATTCTTTACCATTTGCAATCATAAAATAGTCTAATATCTTCATTTTTTCAACATACGTAGCTATTACCCTCGAAAACTAAAACTTTTGAAATAGGAAAAGAGCCTTTAATCACATTCTTTACCTTGTGCAATCATAAAATAGTCTAATATCTTCATTTTTTCAACATACGTAGCTATCACCCTCGAAAACTAAAACTTATGAAATAGGAAAAGAGCCTTTAATCACATTTTTTACCATTTGCAATCATAAAATAGTCTAATATCTTCATTTTTTCAACATACGTAGCTATCACCCTCGAAAACTAAAACTTATGAAATAGGAAAAGAGCCTTTAATCACATTCTTTACCATTTGCAATCATAAAATTGTCTAATATCTTCATTTTTTCAACATACGTAGCAATTACCCTCGAAAACTAAAACTTTTGAAATAGGAAAAGAGCCTTTAATCACATTCTTTACCATTTGCAATCATAAAATAGTCTAATGTCTTCATTTTTTCAACAGACATAGCTATTACCCTCAAAACTAAAACTTTTGAAATAGGAAAAGAGCCTTTAATCACATTCTTTACCATTTGCAATCATAAAACAGTCTAATATCTTCATTTTTTCAACATACGTAGCTATTACCCGCGAAAACTAAAACTTTTGACATAGGAAAAGAGCCTTTAATCACATTCTTTACCATTTGCAATCATAAAATAGTCTAATATCTTCATTTTTTCAACATACGTAGCTATTACCCTCGAAAACTAAAACTTTTGAAATAGGAAAAGAGCCTTTAATCACATTCTTTACCATGTGCAATCATAAAATAGTCTAATATCTTCATTTTTTCAACATACGTAGCTATTACCCTCGAAAACTAAAACTTTTGACATAGGAAAAGAGCCTTTAATCACATTCTTTACCATGTGCAATCATAAAATTGTCTAATATCTTCATTTTTTCAACATACGTAGCTATTACCGTCGAAAACTAAAACTTTTGACATAGGAAAAGAGCCTTTAATCACATTCTTTACCATTTGCAATCATAAAATAGTCTAATATCTTCATTTTTTCAACACACGTAGCTATTACCCTCGAAAACTAAAACTTTTGAAATAGGAAAAGAGCCTTTAATCACATTCTTTACCATGTGCAATCATAAAATTGTCTAATATCTTCATTTTTTCAACATACGTAGCTATTACCGTCGAAAACTAAAACTTTTGACATAGGAAAAGAGCCTTTAATCACATTCTTTACCATTTGCAATCATAAAATAGTCTAATATCTTCATTTTTTCAACATACGTAGCTATTACCCTCGAAAACTAAAACTTTTGAAATAGGAAAAGAGCCTTTAATCACATTCTTTACCATGTGCAATCATAAAATTGTCTAATATCTTCATTTTTTCCACAGACAAAGCTCTTACCCTCGAAAACTAAAACTTTTGAAATAGGAAAAGAGCCTTTAATCCCATTCTTTACCATTTGCAATCATAAAATAGTCTAATATCTTCATTTTTTCAACATACGTAGCTCTTACCCCCGAAAACTAAAACTTTTGAAATAGGAAAAGAGCCTTTAATCACATTCTTTACCATGTGCAATCATAAAATATTCTAATATCTTCATTTTTTCAACATACATAGCTATTACCCTCGAAAACTAAAACTTTTGAAATAGGAAAACAGCCTTTAATCACATTCTTTACCATGTGCAATCATAAAATAGTCTAATATCTTCTTTTTTTAAACATACGTAGCTATTACCCTCGAAAACTAAAACTTTTGAAATAGGAAAAGAGCCTTTAATCACATTCTTTACCATGTGCAATCATAAAATAGTCTAATATCTTCATTTTTTCAACATACGTAGCTATTACCCTCGAAAACTAAAACTTTTGAAATAGGAAAAGAGCCTTTAATCACATTCTTTACCATTTGCAATCATAAAATAGTCTAATATCTTCATTTTTTCAACATACGTAGCTATTACCCTCGAAAACTAAAACTTTTGACATAGGAAAAGAGTCTTTAATCACATTCTTTACCATTTGCAATCATAAAATAGTCTAATATCTTCATTTTTTCAACATACGTAGCTCTTACCCCCGAAAACTAAAACTTTTGAAATAGGAAAAGAGCCTTTAATCACATTCTTTACCATGTGCAATCATAAAATAGTCTAATATCTTCATTTTTTCAACATACATAGCTATTACCCTCGAAAACAAAAACTTTTGAAATAGGAAAAGAGCCTTTAATCACATTCTTTACCATGTGCAATCATAAAATAGTCTAATATCTTCTTTTTTTAAACATACGTAGCTATTACCCTCGAAAACTAAAACTTTTGAAATAGGAAAAGAGCCTTTAATCACATTTTTTACCATGTGCAATCATAAAATAGTCTAATATCTTCATTTTTTCAACATACGTAGCTATTACCCTCGAAAACTAAAACTTTTGAAATAGGAAAAGAGCCTTTAATCACATTCTTTACCATTTGCAATCATAAAATAGTCTAATATCTTCATTTTTTCAACATACGTAGCTATTACCCTCGAAAACTAAAACTTTTGAAATAGGAAAAGAGCCTTTAATCACATTCTTTACCTTGTGCAATCATAAAATAGTCTAATATCTTCATTTTTTCAACATACGTAGCTATCACCCTCGAAAACTAAAACTTATGAAATAGGAAAAGAGCCTTTAATCACATTTTTTACCATTTGCAATCATAAAATAGTCTAATATCTTCATTTTTTCAACATACGTAGCTATCACCCTCGAAAACTAAAACTTATGAAATAGGAAAAGAGCCTTTAATCACATTCTTTACCATTTGCAATCATAAAATTGTCTAATATCTTCATTTTTTCAACATACGTAGCAATTACCCTCGAAAACTAAAACTTTTGAAATAGGAAAAGAGCCTTTAATCACATTCTTTACCATTTGCAATCATAAAATAGTCTAATGTCTTCATTTTTTCAACAGACATAGCTATTACCCTCAAAACTAAAACTTTTGAAATAGGAAAAGAGCCTTTAATCACATTCTTTACCATTTGCAATCATAAAACAGTCTAATATCTTCATTTTTTCAACATACGTAGCTATTACCCGCGAAAACTAAAACTTTTGACATAGGAAAAGAGCCTTTAATCACATTCTTTACCATTTGCAATCATAAAATAGTCTAATATCTTCATTTTTTCAACATACGTAGCTATTACCCTCGAAAACTAAAACTTTTGAAATAGGAAAAGAGCCTTTAATCACATTCTTTACCATGTGCAATCATAAAATAGTCTAATATCTTCATTTTTTCAACATACGTAGCTATTACCCTCGAAAACTAAAACTTTTGACATAGGAAAAGAGCCTTTAATCACATTCTTTACCATGTGCAATCATAAAATTGTCTAATATCTTCATTTTTTCAACATACGTAGCTATTACCGTCGAAAACTAAAACTTTTGACATAGGAAAAGAGCCTTTAATCACATTCTTTACCATTTGCAATCATAAAATAGTCTAATATCTTCATTTTTTCAACACACGTAGCTATTACCCTCGAAAACTAAAACTTTTGAAATAGGAAAAGAGCCTTTAATCACATTCTTTACCATGTGCAATCATAAAATTGTCTAATATCTTCATTTTTTCAACATACGTAGCTATTACCGTCGAAAACTAAAACTTTTGACATAGGAAAAGAGCCTTTAATCACATTCTTTACCATTTGCAATCATAAAATAGTCTAATATCTTCATTTTTTCAACATACGTAGCTATTACCCTCGAAAACTAAAACTTTTGAAATAGGAAAAGAGCCTTTAATCACATTCTTTACCATGTGCAATCATAAAATTGTCTAATATCTTCATTTTTTCCACAGACAAAGCTCTTACCCTCGAAAACTAAAACTTTTGAAATAGGAAAAGAGCCTTTAATCCCATTCTTTACCATTTGCAATCATAAAATAGTCTAATATCTTCATTTTTTCAACATACGTAGCTCTTACCCCCGAAAACTAAAACTTTTGAAATAGGAAAAGAGCCTTTAATCACATTCTTTACCATGTGCAATCATAAAATATTCTAATATCTTCATTTTTTCAACATACATAGCTATTACCCTCGAAAACTAAAACTTTTGAAATAGGAAAACAGCCTTTAATCACATTCTTTACCATGTGCAATCATAAAATAGTCTAATATCTTCTTTTTTTAAACATACGTAGCTATTACCCTCGAAAACTAAAACTTTTGAAATAGGAAAAGAGCCTTTAATCACATTCTTTACCATGTGCAATCATAAAATAGTCTAATATCTTCATTTTTTCAACATACGTAGCTATTACCCTCGAAAACTAAAACTTTTGAAATAGGAAAAGAGCCTTTAATCACATTCTTTACCATTTGCAATCATAAAATAGTCTAATATCTTCATTTTTTCAACATACGTAGCTATTACCCTCGAAAACTAAAACTTTTGACATAGGAAAAGAGTCTTTAATCACATTCTTTACCATTTGCAATCATAAAATAGTCTAATATCTTCATTTTTTCAACATACGTAGCTCTTACCCCCGAAAACTAAAACTTTTGAAATAGGAAAAGAGCCTTTAATCACATTCTTTACCATGTGCAATCATAAAATAGTCTAATATCTTCATTTTTTCAACATACATAGCTATTACCCTCGAAAACAAAAACT
>NW_027065300.1:0-22458 GCF_032884065.1 Artemia franciscana
AAAATAGTCTAATATCTTCATTTTTTCAACATACGTAGCTATTACCCTCGAAAACTAAAACTTTTGAAATAGGAAAAGAGCCTTTAATCACATTCTTTACCATGTGCAATCATAAAATTGTCTAATATCTTCATTTTTTCCATAGACAAAGCTATTACCCTCGAAAACTAAAACTTTTGAAATAGGAAAAGAGCCTTTAATCACATTCTTTACCATTTGCAATCATAAAATAGTCTAATATCTTCATTTTTTCAACATACGTAGCTATTACCCTCGAAAACTAAACTTTTGAAATAGGAAAAGAGCCTTTATTCACATTCTTCACCATTTGCAATCATAAAATAGTCTAATATCTTCATTTTTTCAACATACGTAGCTATTACCCTCGAAAACTAAAACTTTAGACATAGGAAAAGAGCCTATAATCACATTCTTTACCATTTGCAATCATAAAATAGTCTAATATCTTCATTTTTTCAACATACGTAGCTATTACCCTCGAAAACTAAAACTTTTGACATAGGAAAAGAGCCTTTAATCACATTCTTTACCATTTGCAATCATAAAATAGTCTAATATCTTCATTTTTTTCAACTTACGTAGCTATTACCCTCGAAAACTAAAACTTTTGAAATAGGAAAAGAGCCTTTAATCACATTCTTTACCATGTGCAATCATAAAATTGTCTAATATCTTCATTTTTTCAACATACGTAGCTATTACCCTCGAAAACTAAACCTTTTGAAATAGGAAAAGAGCCTTTAATCACATTCTTTACCATGTGCAATCATAAAATAGTCTAATATCTTCATTATTTCAACATATGTAGCCAGAGCATGAAACATATATGCCCTGAGTATTTTCATGATTATTTTTCCATGAATCAGGAGTACCATAATTATGATACAAGAAATTCACAACTTTTAAGCCATGAACAAAGAAAAACAGTTCGATCATCATATGTGGTTCGGAATCTGGGGCCTTCTGTTTGGAATAGTTTGCCGGCTGGCATCAGGGAATCTGTCACTTTATATGGGTTTAAAAATAAATTGAAAATGTTTTATTTAAGTAATAGGTTTTGAAGGGCAGAAGGTTTTTGATGTCTTTTTTTTTTTTTTTTTTTGCAGTTTATTGATGTGGGGTGGGGACTGAATACCGGTAAATGATATTTAATATGATTATTTTGTTGTATTTTGTTCATGTGTATGTGTTGTTATTTTTTATATATAAGATAGGCTAGGTGGTTCATCATGAGATGTTATGTTTAGATATTTATTTATAAGATGTAAATCATAATATGAAATTGCAGCACAAGTCCTTAGGACTTTCTTTTTGCTGCAACAATTTATTAGTGTTGTCATTTTTTTATTTATGTTTGTATTGTGGATAAAATAAAACTTACCTACCTACCTACCTATTGTAAATGGTTAAAGGTTAAATGGTAAATGGTTAAAGGCTCTTTTCCTATTTCAAAAATTTTTAGTTTTCGAGGGTAATAGCTTTGTCTGTGGAAAAAATGAAGATATTAGACAATTTTATGATTGCAAATGGTGAAGAATGTGAATAAAAGCTCTTTTCGTATTTCAAAAGTTTAGTTTTCGAGGGTAATAGCTACGTATGTTGAAAAAATGAAGATATTGGACTATTTTATGATTGCAAATGGTTAAGAATGTGATTAAAGGCTCTTTTCGTATTTCAAAATTTTAGTTTTCAAGGGTAATAGCTACATATGTTGAAATAATGAAGATTTCATTAATCTTCTTGAAGAGAAAAGAGCCTTTAATCACATTCTCTACCATGTGCAATCATAAAATTGTCTAATATCTTCATTTTTTCAACATACGTAGCTATTACCCTCGAAAACTAAAACTTTTGACATAGGAAAAGAGCCTTTAATCACATTCTTTACCATTTGCAATCATAAAATAGTTCAAAATCTTCATTTTTTCAACATATGTAGCTATTATCCTCGAAAACTAAAACTTTTGACATAGGAAAAGAGCCTTTAATCACATTCTTTACCATTTGCAATCATAAAATAGTCTAATATCTTCATTTTTTCCACAGACAAAGCTATTACCCTCGAAAACTAAAACTTTTGAAATAGGAAAAGAGCCTTTAATCACATTCTTTACCATGTGCAATCATAAAATTGTCTAATATCTTCATTTTTTCCACAGACAAAGCTATTACCCTCGAAAACTAAAACTTTTTGAAATAGGAAAAGAGCCTTTAATCACATTCTTTACCATTTGCAATCATAAAATAGTCTAATGTCTTCATTTTTTCAACATACGTAGCTATTACCCTCGAAAACTAAAACTTTTGAAATAGGAAAAGAGCCTTTAATCACATTCTTTACCATGTGCAATCATAAAATTGTCTAATATCTTCATTTTTTCCACAGACAAAGCTATTACCCTCGAAAACTAAAACTTTTGACATAGGAAAAGAGCCTTTAATCACATTTTTTACCATGTGCAATCATAAAATTGTCTAATATCTTCATTTTTTCAACATACCTAGCTATTACCCTCGAAAACTAAAACTTTTGACATAGGAAAAGAGCCTTTAATCACATTCTTTACCATTTGCAATCATAAAATAGTCTAATATCTTCATTTTTTCAACATACGTAGCTATTACCCTCGAAAACTAAAACTTTTGACATAGGAAAAGAGCCTTTAATCACATTCTTTACCATGTGCAATCATAAAATAGTCTAATATCCTCATTTTTTCAGCATGCGTAGCTATTAACCTCGAAAACTAAAACTTTTGAAATAGGAAAAGAGCCTTTATTCACATTCTTCACCATTTGCAATCATAAAATAGTCTAATATCTTCATTTTTTCAACATACGTAGCTATTACCCTCGAAAACTAAAACTTTAGACATAGGAAAAGAGCCTATAATCACATTCTTTACCATTTGCAATCATAAAATACTCTAATATCTTCATTTTTTTCAACAAACGTAGCTATTACCCTCGAAAACTAAAACTTTTGAAATAGGAAAAGAGCCTTTAATCACATTCTTTACCATTTGCAATCATAAAATAATCTAATATCTTCATTTTTTCAACATACGTAGCTATTACCCTCGAAAACTAAAACTTTTGACATAGGAAAAGAGCCTTTAATCACATTCTTTACCATTTGCAATCATAAAATAGTCTAATATCTTCATTTTTTCAACATACGTAGCTATTACCCTCGAAAACTAAAACTTTTGAAATAGGAAAAGAGCCTTTAATCACATTCTTTACCATGTGCAATCATAAAATTGTCTAATATCTTCATTTTTTCCACAGACAAAGCTATTACCCTCGAAAACTAAAAATTTTGACATAGGAAAAGAGCCTTTAATCACATTCTTAACCATGTGCAATCATAAAATAGTCTAATATCTTCATTATTTCAACATACGTAGCAATTACCCTCGAAAACTAAAATTTTTTAAATAGGAAAAGAGCCTTTAATCACATTCTTAACCATTTGCAATCATAAAATAGTCTAATATCTTCATTGTTTCAACATACGTAGCTATTACCCTCGAAAACTAAAACTTTTGAAATAGGAAAACAGCCTTTAATCACATTCTTTACCATGTGCAATCATAAAATTGTCTAATATCATCATTTTTTCCACAGACAAAGCTATTACCCTCGAAAACTAAAACTTTTGACATAGGAAAAGAGCCTTTAATCACATTCTTTACCATGTGCAATCATAAAATTGTCTAATATCTTCATTTTTTCAACATACGTAGCTATTACCCTCGAAAACTAAAACTTTTGAAAAAGGAAAAGAGCCTTTAATCACATTCTTTACCATGTGCAATCATAAAATAGTCTAATATCCTCATTTTTTCCACAGACATAGCTATTACCCTCGAAAACTAGAACTTTTGAAATAGGAAAAGAGCCTTTAATTACATTCTTTACCATGTGCAATCATAAAATTGTCTAATATCTTCATTTTTTTCAACATACGTAGCTGTTACCCTCGAAAACTAAAACTTTTGACATAGGGAAAGAGCCTTTAATCACATTCTTTACCATTTGCAATCATAAAATAGTCTAATATCTTCATTTTTTCAACATACGTAGCTATTACCCTCTAAAACTAAAACTTTTGACATAGGAAAAGAGCCTTTAATCACATTCTTTACCATTTGCAATCATAAAATAGTCTAATATCTTCATTTTTTCAACATACGTAGCTATTACCCTCGAAAACTAAAACTTTTGAAATAGGAAAAGAGCCTTTAATCACATTCTTTACCATTTGCAATCATAAAATAGTCTAATATCTTCATTTTTTCAACATACGTAGCTATTACCCTCGAAAACTAAAACTTTTGAAATAGGAAAAGAGCCTTTAATCACATTCTTTACCATATGCAATCATAAAATTGTCTAATATCTTCATTTTTTTCAACATACGTAGCTATTACCCTCGAAAACTAAAACTTTTGAAATAGGAAAAGAGCCTTTAATCACATTCTTTACCATTTGCAATCATAAAATAGTCTAATATCTTCATTTTTTCAACATACGTAGCTATTACCCTCGAAAACTAAAACTTTTGACATAGGAAAAGAGCCTTTAATCACATTCTTTACCATTTGCAATCATAAAATAGTCTAATATCTTCATTTTTTCAACTTACGTAGCTATTACCCTCGAAAACTAAAACTTTTGAAATAGGAAAAGAGCCTTTAATCAAATTCTTTACCATGTGCAATCATAAAATTGTCTAATATCTTCATTTTTTCAACATACGTAGCTATTACCCTCGAAAACTAAAACTTTTGACATAGGAAAAGAGCCTTTAATCACATTCTTTACCATTTGCAATCATAAAATAGTTCAAAATCTTCATTTTTTCAACATATGTAGCTATTACCCTCGAAAACTAAAACTTTTGACATAGGAAAAGAGCCTTTAATCACATTCGCAATCATAAAATAGTCTAATATCTTCATTTTTTTAACATACGTAGCTATTATTCTCGAAAACTAAAACTTTTGACATAGGAAAAGAGCCTTTAATCACATTCTTTACCATATGCAATCATAAAATAGTCTAATATCTTCATTTTTTCAGCATGCGTAGCTATTACCCTCGAAGACTAAAACTTTTGAAATAGGAAAAGAGCCTTTAATCACATTCTTTACCATTTGCAATCATAAAATAGTCTAATATCTTCATTTTTTTAACATACGTAGCTATTACCCTCGAAAACCAAAACTTTTGAAATAGGATAAGAGCCTTTAATCACATTCTTTACCATGTGCAATCATAAAATTGTCTAATATCTTCATTTTTTCAACATAGGTAGCTATTACCCTCGAAAACTAAGACTTTTGAAATAGGAAAAGAGCCTTTAATCACATTTTTTACCATTTGCAATCACAAAATAGTCCAATATCTTCATTTTTTCAACATACGTAATTATTACCCTCAAAAACTAAAACTTTTGACATAGGAAAAGAACATTTAATCACATTCTTTACCATTTGCAATCATAAAATTGTCTAATATCTTGATCTTTTCCACATACAAAGCTATTACCCTCGAAAACTAAAACTTTTGAAATAGGAAAAGAGCCTTTAATCACATTCTTTACCATTTGCAATCATAAAATAGTCTAATATCTTCATTTTTTCAACATACGTAGCTATTACCCTCGAAAACTAAAACTTTAGACATAGGAAAAGAGCCTTTAATCACATTCTTTACCATTTGCAATCATAAAATAGTCTAATATCTTCATTTTTTCAACATACGTAGCTATTACCCTCGAAAACTAAAACTTTTGTAATAGGAAAAGAGCCTTTAATCACATTCTTTACCATTTGCAATCATAAAATAGTCTAATATCTTCATTTTTTCAACATACGTAGCTATTACTCTCGAAAACTAAAACTTTTGACATAGGAAAAGAGCCTTTAATCACATTCTTAACCATGTGCAATCATAAAATAGTCTAATATCTTCATTATTTCAACATACGTAGCTATTACCCTCGAAAACTAAAATTTTTTAAATAGGAAAAGAGCCTTTAATCACATTCTTTACCATGTGCAATCATAAAATTGTCTAATATCTTCATTTTTTCCACAGACAAAGCTATTACCCTCGAAAACTAAAACTTTTGAAATAGGAAAAGAGCCTTTAATCACATTCTTTACCATTTGCAATCATAAAATAGTCTAATATCTTCATTTTTTCAACATACGTAGCTATTACCCTCGAAAACTAAACTTTTGAAATAGGAAAAGAGCCTTTATTCACATTCTTCACCATTTGCAATCATAAAATAGTCTAATATCTTCATTTTTCCAACATACGTAGCTATTACCCTCGAAAACTAAAACTTTTGACATAGGAAAAGAGCCTTTAATCACATTCTTTACCATTTGCAATCATAAAATAGTCTAAATATCTTCATTTTTTCAACTTACGTAGATATTACCCTCGAAAACTAAAACTTTTGAAATAGGAAAAGAGCCTTTAATCACATTCTTTACCATGTGCAATCATAAAATTGTCTAATATCTTCAATTTTTCAACATACGTAGCTATTACCCTCGAAAACTAAAACTTTTGAAATAGGAAAAGAGCCTTTAATCACATTCTTTACCATGTGCAATCATAAAATAGTCTAATATCTTCATTATTTCAACATATGTAGCTATTACCCTCGAAAATTAAAATTTTGAAATAGGAAAAGAGCCTTTAATCACATTCTTAACCATTTGCAATCATAAAATAGTCTAATATCTTCATTGTTTCAACATACGTAGCTATTACCCTCGAAAACTAAACTTTTGAAATACGAAAAGAGCCTTTATTCACATTCTTCACCATTTGCAATCATAAAATTGTCTAATATCTTCATTTTTTCCACAGACAAAGCTATTACCCTCGAAAACTAAAACTTTTTGAAATAGGAAAAGAGCCTTTAATCACATTCTTTACCATATGCAATCATAAAATAGTCTAATATCTTCATTTTTTCAACATACGTAGCTAATACCCTCGAAAACTAAAACTTTTGAAATAGGAAAAGAGCCTTTAAGCACATTCTTTACCATTTGCAATCATAAAATAGTCTAATATCTTTATTTTTTCAACATACTTAGCATTACCCTCGAAAACAAAAAATTTTGAAATAGGAAAAGAGCCTTTAATCACATTCTTTACCATGTGCAATCATAAAATTGTCTAATATGTTCATTTTTTCAACATACGTAGCTATTACCCTCGAAAACTAAAACTTTTGAAAAAGGAAAAGAGCCTTTAATCACATTCTTTACCATGTGCAATCATAAAATAGTATAATATCCTCATTTTTTCCATAGACATAGCTATTACCCTCGAAAACTAGAACTTTTGAAATAGGAAAAGAGCCTTTAATTACATTCTTTACCATGTGCAATCATAAAATTGTCTAATATCTTCATTTTTTCAACATACGTAGCTATTACCCTCGAAAACTAAAACTTTTGACATAGGGAAAGAGCCTTTAATCACATTCTTTACCATTTGCAATCATAAAATAGTCTAATATCTTCATTTTTTCAACATACGTAGCTATTACCCTCTAAAACTAAAACTTTTGACATAGGAAAAGAGCCTTTAATCACATTCTTTACCATTTGCAATCATAAAATAGTCTAATATCTTCATTTTTCAACATACGTAGCTATTACCCTCGAAAACTAAAACTTTTGAAATAGGAAAAGACTCTTTAATCACATTCTTTACCATTTGCAATCATAAAATAGTCTAATATCTTCATTTTTTCAACATACGTAGCTATTACCCTCGAAAACTAAAACTTTTGAAATAGGAAAAGAGTCTTTAATCACATTCTTTACCATGTGCAATCATAAAATTGTCTAATATCTTCATTTTTTTCAACATACGTAGCTATTACCCTCGAAAACTAAAACTTTTGAAGTAGGAAAAGAGCCTTTAATCACATTCTTTACCATTTGCAATCATAAAATAGTCTAAAATCTTCATTTTTTCCACAGATAAAGCTATTACCCTCGAAAACTAAAACTTTTGAAATAGGAAAAGAGCCTTTAATCACATTCTTTACCATTTGCAATCATAAAATAGTCTAATATCTTCATTTTTTCAACATACATAGCTATTACCCTCGAAAACTAAAACTTTTGAAATAGGAAAAGAGCCTTTAATCACATTCTTTACCATGTGCAATCATAAAATAGTCTAATATCTTCATTTTTTCAACATACATAGCTATTACCCTCGAAAACTAAAACTTTTGAAATAGGAAAAGAGCCTTTAATCACATTCTTTACCATGTGCAATCATAAAATTGTCTAATATCTTCATTTTTTCCATAGACAAAGCTATTACCCTCGAAAACTAAAACTTTTGAAATAGGAAAAGAGCCTTTAATCACATTCTTTACCATTTGCAATCATAAAATAGTCTAATATCTTCATTTTTTCAACATACGTAGCTATTACCCTCGAAAACTAAACTTTTGAAATAGGAAAAGAGCCTTTATTCACATTCTTCACCATTTGCAATCATAAAATAGTCTAATATCTTCATTTTTTCAACATACGTAGCTATTACCCTCGAAAACTAAAACTTTAGACATAGGAAAAGAGCCTATAATCACATTCTTTACCATTTGCAATCATAAAATAGTCTAATATCTTCATTTTTTCAACAAACGTAGCTATTACCCTCGAAAACTAAAACTTTTGAAATAGGAAAAGAGCCTTTAATCACATTCTTTACCATGTGCAATCATAAAATAGTCTAATATCTTCATTTTTTCAACATACATAGCTATTACCCTCGAAAACTAAAACTTTTGAAATAGGAAAAGAGCCTTTAATCACATTCTTTACCATGTGCAATCATAAAATTGTCTAATATCTTCATTTTTTCCACAGACAAAGCTATTACCCTCGAAAACTAAAACTTTTTGAAATAGGAAAAGAGCCTTTAATCACATTCTTTACCATTTGCAATCATAAAATAGTCTAATGTCTTCATTTTTTCAACATACGTAGCTATTACCCTCGAAAACTAAAACTTTTGAAATAGGAAAAGAGCCTTTAATCACATTCTTTACCATGTGCAATCATAAAATTGTCTGATATCTTCATTTTTTCCACAGACAAAGCTATTACCCTCGAAAACTAAAACTTTTGACATAGGAAAAGAGCCTTTAATCACATTTTTTACCATGTGCAATCATAAAATTGTCTAATATCTTCATTTTTTCAACATACCTAGCTATTACCCTCGAAAACTAAAACTTTTGACATAGGAAAAGAGCATTTAATCACATTCTTTACCATTTTCAATCATAAAATAGTCTAATATCTTCATTTTTTCAACATACGTAGCTATTACCCCCGAAAACTAAAACTTTTGACATAGGAACAGAGCCTTTAATCACATTCTTTACCATTTGAAATCATAAAATAGTCTAATATCTTCATTTTTTCAGCATACGTAGCTATTACCCTCGAAAACTGAACCTTTTGAAATAGGAAAAGAGCCTTTAACAACATTCTTTACCATTTGCAATCATAAAATAGTCTAATATCTTCATTTTTTCAACATACGTAGCTATTACCCTCGAAAATCAAAACTTTTGAAATAGGAAAAGAGCCTTTAATCACATTCTTTACCATGTGCAATCATAAAATTGTCTAATATCTTCATTTTTTCAACATACTCAGCTATTACCCTCGAAAACTAAGACTTTTGAAATAGGAAAAGAGCCTTTAATCACATTCTTTACCATTTGCAATCATAAAATAGTCCAATATCTTGAAATAGTCCAATATCCAATATCATAAAATAGTCTAATATCTTCATTATTTCAACATACGTAGCTATTACCCTCAAAAACTAAAATTTTTTAAATAGGAAAAGAGCCTTTAATCACATTCTTTACCATTTGCAATCATAAAATAGTCTAATATCTTCATTTTTTCAACATACGTAGCTATTAACCTCGAAAACTAAAACTTTTGAAATAGGAAAAGAGCCTTTAATCACATTCTTTACCATGTGCAATCATAAAATTGTCTAATATCTTCATTTTTTCCATAGACAAAGCTATTACCCTTGAAAACTAAAACTTTTGAAATAGGAAAAGAGCCTTTAATCACATTCTTTACCATTTGCAATCATAAAATAGTCTAATATCTTCATTTTTTCAACATACGTAGCTATTACCCTCGAAAACTAAACTTTTGAAATAGGAAAAGAGCCTTTATTCACATTCTTCACCATTTGCAATCATAAAATAGTCTAATATCTTCATTTTTTCAACATACGTAGCTATTACCCTCGAAAACTAAAACTTTAGACATAGGAAAAGAGCCTATAATCACATTCTTTACCATTTGCAATCATAAAATAGTCTAATATCTTCATTTTTTCAACAAACGTAGCTATTACCCTCGAAAACTAAAACTTTTGAAATAGGAAAAGAGCCTTTAATCACATTCTTTACCATGTGCAATCATAAAATAGTCTAATATCTTCATTTTTTCAACATACATAGCTATTACCCTCGAAAACTAAAACTTTTGAAATAGGAAAAGAGCCTTTAATCACATTCTTTACCATGTGCAATCATAAAATTGTCTAATATCTTCATTTTTTCCACAGACAAAGCTATTACCCTCGAAAACTAAAACTTTTTGAAATAGGAAAAGAGCCTTTAATCACATTCTTTACCATTTGCAATCATAAAATAGTCTAATGTCTTCATTTTTTCAACATACGTAGCTATTACCCTCGAAAACTAAAACTTTTGAAATAGGAAAAGAGCCTTTAATCACATTCTTTACCATGTGCAATCATAAAATTGTCTGATATCTTCATTTTTTCCACAGACAAAGCTATTACCCTCGAAAACTAAAACTTTTGACATAGGAAAAGAGCCTTTAATCACATTTTTTACCATGTGCAATCATAAAATTGTCTAATATCTTCATTTTTTCAACATACCTAGCTATTACCCTCGAAAACTAAAACTTTTGACATAGGAAAAGAGCATTTAATCACATTCTTTACCATTTTCAATCATAAAATAGTCTAATATCTTCATTTTTTCAACATACGTAGCTATTACCCCCGAAAACTAAAACTTTTGACATAGGAACAGAGCCTTTAATCACATTCTTTACCATTTGAAATCATAAAATAGTCTAATATCTTCATTTTTTCAGCATACGTAGCTATTACCCTCGAAAACTAAACCTTTTGAAATAGGAAAAGAGCCTTTAACAACATTCTTTACCATTTGCAATCATAAAATAGTCTAATATCTTCATTTTTTCAACATACGTAGCTATTACCCTCGAAAATCAAAACTTTTGAAATAGGAAAAGAGCCTTTAATCACATTCTTTACCATGTGCAATCATAAAATTGTCTAATATCTTCATTTTTTCAACATACTCAGCTATTACCCTCGAAAACTAAGACTTTTGAAATAGGAAAAGAGCCTTTAATCACATTCTTTACCATTTGCAATCATAAAATAGTCCAATATCTTGAAATAGTCCAATATCCAATATCATAAAATAGTCTAATATCTTCATTATTTCAACATACGTAGCTATTACCCTCAAAAACTAAAATTTTTTAAATAGGAAAAGAGCCTTTAATCACATTCTTTACCATTTGCAATCATAAAATAGTCTAATATCTTCATTTTTTCAACATACGTAGCTATTAACCTCGAAAACTAAAACTTTTGAAATAGGAAAAGAGCCTTTAATCACATTCTTTACCATGTGCAATCATAAAATTGTCTAATATCTTCATTTTTTCCATAGACAAAGCTATTACCCTCGAAAACTAAAACTTTTGAAATAGGAAAAGAGCCTTTAATCACATTCTTTACCATTTGCAATCATAAAATAGTCTAATATCTTCATTTTTTCAACATACGTAGCTATTACCCTCGAAAACTAAACTTTTGAAATAGGAAAAGAGCCTTTATTCACATTCTTCACCATTTGCAATCATAAAATAGTCTAATATCTTCATTTTTTCAACATACGTAGCTATTACCCTCGAAAACTAAAACTTTAGACATAGGAAAAGAGCCTATAATCACATTCTTTACCATTTGCAATCATAAAATAGTCTAATATCTTCATTTTTTCAACAAACGTAGCTATTACCCTCGAAAACTAAAACTTTTGAAATAGGAAAAGAGCCTTTAATCACATTCTTTACCATTTGCAATCATAAAATAGTCTAATATCTTCATTTTTTCAACATACGTAGCTATTACCCTCGAAAACTAAAACTTTAGACATAGGAAAAGAGCCTATAATCACATTGTTTACCATTTGCAATCATAAAATAGTCTAATATCTTCATTTTTTCAACAAACGTAGCTATTACCCTCGAAAACTAAAACTTTTGAAATAGGAAAAGAGCCTTTAATCACATTCTTTACCATGTGCAATCATAAAATTGTTTAATATCTTCATTTTTTCCACAGACAAAGCTATTACCCTCGAAAACTAAAAATTTTGACATAGGAAAAGAGCCTTTAATCACATTCTTAACCATGTGCAATCATAAAATAGTCTAATATCTTCATTATTTCAACATACGTAGCAATTACCCTCGAAAACTAAAATTTTTTAAATAGGAAAAGAGCCTTTAATCACATTCTTTACCATGTGCAATCATAAAATTGTCTAATATCTTCATTTTTTCAACATACGTAGCTATTACCCTCGAAAACTAAAACTTTTGAAAAAGGAAAAGAGCCTTTAATCACATTCTTTACCATGTGCAATCATAAAATAGTCTAATATCCTCATTTTTTCCACAGACATAGCTATTACCCTCGAAAACTAGAACTTTTGAAATAAGAAAAGAGCCTTTAATTACATTCTTTACCATGTGCAATCATAAAATTGTCTAATATCTTCATTTTTTTCAACATACGTAGCTGTTACCCTCGAAAACTAAAACTTTTGACATAGGGAAAGAGCCTTTAATCACATTCTTTACCATTTGCAATCATAAAATAGTCTAATATCTTCATTTTTTCAACATACATTGCTATTACCCTCTAAAACTAAAACTTTTGACATAGGAAAAGAGCCTTTAATCACATTCTTTACCATTTGCAGTCATAAAATAGTCTAATATCTTCATTTTTTCAACATACGTAGCTATTA
The DNA here is from genome assembly GCF_032884065.1 of Artemia franciscana. NCBI lineage: Eukaryota > Metazoa > Arthropoda > Branchiopoda > Anostraca > Artemiidae > Artemia > Artemia franciscana. Next base: position 13,232 of record NW_027065300.1, read on the forward strand.
CCCTCGAAAACTAAAACTTTTGAAATAGGAAAAGAGCCTTTAATCACATTCTTTACCATTTGCAATCATAAAATAGTCTAATATCTTCATTTTTTCAACATACGTAGCTATTACCCTCGAAAACTAAAACTTTTGAAATAGGAAAAGAGCCTTTAATCACATTCTTTACCATGTGCAATCATAAAATTGTCTAATATCTTCATTTTTTCAACATACGTAGCTATTACCCTCGAAAACTAAAACTTTTGACATAGGAAAAGAGCCTTTAATCACATTCTTTACCATTTGCAATCATAAAATAGTTCAAAATCTTCATTTTTTCAACATATGTAGCTATTACCCTCGAAAACTAAAACTTTTGACATAGGAAAAGAGCCTTTAATCACATTCTTTACCATTTTCAATCATAAAATAGTCTAATATCTTCATTTTTTCCACAGACAAAGCTATTACCCTCGAAAACTAAAACTTTTGAAATAGGAAAAGAGCCTTTAATCACATTCTTTACCATGTGCAATCATAAAATTGTCTAATATCTTCATTTTTTCCACAGACAAAGCTATTACCCTCGAAAACTAAAACTTTTTGAAATAGGAAAATAGCCTTTAATCACATTCTTTACCATTTGCAATCATAAAATAGTCTAATGTCTTCATTTTTTCAACATACGTAGCTATTACCCTCGAAAACTAAAACTTTTGAAATAGGAAAAGAGCCTTTAATCACATTCTTTACCATGTGCAATCATAAAATTGTCTAATATCTTCATTTTTTCCACAGACAAAGCTATTACCCTCGAAAACTAAAACTTTTGACATAGGAAAAGAGCCTTTAATCACATTTTTTACCATGTGCAATCATAAAATTGTCTAATATCTTCATTTTTTCAACATACCTAGCTATTACCCTCGAAAACTAAAACTTTTGACATAGGAAAAGAGCCTTTAATCACATTCTTTACCATTTGCAATCATAAAATAGTCTAATATCTTCATTTTTTCAACATACGTAGCTATTACCCTCGAAAACTAAAACTTTTGACATAGGAAAAGAGCCTTTAATCACATTCTTTACCATTTGCAATCATAAAATAGTCTAATATCTTCATTTTTTCAACATACGTAGCTATTACCCTCGAAAACTAAAACTTTTGAAATAGGAAAAGAGCCTTTAATCACATTCTTTACCATGTGCAATCATAAAATTGTCTAATATCTTCATTTTTTTCAACATACGTAGCTATTACCCTCGAAAACTAAAACTTTTGAAATAGGAAAAGAGCCTTTAATCACATTCTTTACCATTTGCAATCATAAAATAGTCTAATATCTTCCTTTTTTCAACATACGTAGCTATTACCCTCGAAAACTAAAACTTTTGACATAGGAAAAGAGCCTTCAATCACATTATTTACCATTTGCAATCATAAAATAGTCTAATATATTCATTTTTTCAACTTACGTAGCTATTACCCTCGAAAACTAAAACTTTTGAAATAGGAAAAGAGCCTTTAATCACATTCTTTACCATGTGCAATCATAAAATTGTCTAATATCTTCATTTTTTCAACATACGTAGCTATTACCCTCGAAAACTAAAACTTTTGACATAGGAAAAGAGCCTTTAATCACATTCTTTACCATTTGCAATCATAAAATAGTTCAAAATCTTCATTTTTTCAACATATGTAGCTATTACCCTCGAAAACTAAAACTTTTGACATAGGAAAAGAGCCTTTAATCACATTCTTTACCATTTGCAATCATAAAATAGTCTAATATCTTCATTTTTTCCACAGACAAAGCTATTACCCTCGAAAACTAAAACTTTTGAAATAGGAAAAGAGCCTTTAATCACATTCTTTACCATGTGCAATCATAAAATTGTCTAATATCTTCATTTTTTCCACAGACAAAGCTATTACCCTCGAAAACTAAAACTTTTTGAAATAGGAAAAGAGCCTTTAATCACATTCTTTACCATTTGCAATCATAAAATAGTCTAATGTCTTCATTTTTTCAACATACGTAGCTATTACCCTCGAAAACTAAAACTTTTGAAATAGGAAAAGAGCCTTTAATCACATTCTTTACCATGTGCAATCATAAAATTGTCTAATATCTTCATTTTTTCCACAGACAAAGCTATTACCCTCGAAAACTAAAACTTTTGACATAGGAAAAGAGCCTTTAATCACATTTTTTACCATGTGCAATCATAAAATTGTCTAATATCTTCATTTTTTCAACATACCTAGCTATTACCCTCGAAAACTAAAACTTTTGACATAGGAAAAGAGCCTTTAATCACATTCTTTACCATTTGCAATCATAAAATAGTCTAATATTTTCATTTTTTCAACATACGTAGCTATTACCCTCGAAAACTAAAACTTTTGACATAGGAAAAGAGCCTTTAATCACATTCTTTACCATTTGCAATCATAAAATAGTCTAATATCTTCTTTTTTTCAGCATACGTAGCTATTACCCTCGAAAACTAAAACTTTTGAAATAGGAAAAGAGCCTTTAATCACATTCTTTACCATTTGCAATCATAAAATAGTCGAATATCTTCATTTTTTCAACATACGTAGCTATTACCCTCGAAAATCAAAACTTTTCAAATAGGAAAAGAGCCTTTAATAACATTCTTTACCATGTGCAATCATAAAATTGTCTAATATCTTCATTTTTTCAACATACTCAGCTATTACCCTCGAAAACTAAGACTTTTGAAATAGGAAAAGAGCCTTTAATCACATTCTTTACCATTTGCAATCATAAAATAGTCTAATATCTTCATTTTTTCAACATACTAGCTATTACCCTCGAAAACTAAAACTTTTGAAATAGGAAAAGAGCCTTTAATCACATTCTTTACCATTTGCAATCATAAAATAGTCTAATATCTTCATTTTTTCAACATACGTAGCTATTACCCTCGAAAACTAAACTTTTGAAATAGGAAAAGAGCCTTTATTCACATTCTTTACCATTTGCAATCATAAAATAGTCTAATATCTTCATTTTTTCAACATACTAGCTATTACCCTCGAAAACTAAAACTTTTGAAATAGGAAAAGAGCCTTTAATCACATTCTTTACCATGTGCAATCATAAAATAGTCTAATATCTTCATTTTTTCAACATACAAAGCTATTACCCTCGAAAACTAAAACTTTTGAAATAGGAAAAGAGCCTTTAATCACATTCTTTACCATTTGCAATCATAAAATAGTCTAATATCTTCATTTTTTCAACATACGTAGCTATTACCCTCGAAAACTAAAACTTTTGAAATAGGAAAAGAGCCTTTAATTCACAATCTTTACCATTTGCAATCATAAAATAGTCTAATATCTTCATTTTTTCAACATACGTAGCTATTACCCTCGAAAACTAAAACTTTTGAAATAGGAAAAGAGCCTTTAATCACATTCTTTACCATTTGCAATCATAAAATAGTCTAATATCTTCATTTTTTCAACATACAGCTATTACCCTCGAAAACTAAAACTTTTGAAATAGGAAAAGAGCCTTTAATCACATTCTTTACCATGTGCAATCATAAAATTGTCTAATATCTTCATTTTTTCAACATACGTAGCTATTACCCTCGAAAACTAAAACTTTTGAAATAGGAAAAGAGCCTTTAATCACATTCTTTACCATTTGCAATCATAAAATAGTCTAAAATCTTCATTTTTTCAACATACGTAGCTATTACCCTCGAAAACTAAAATTTTGACATAGGAAAAGAGCCTTTAATCACATTCTTTACCATTTGCAATCATAAAATAGTCTAATATCTTCATTTTTTCCACAGACAAAGCTATTACCCTCGAAAACTAAAACTTTTGAAATAGGAAAAGAGCCTTTAATCACATTCTTTACCATTTGCAATCATAAAATAGTCCAATATCTTCATTTTTTCAACATACGTAGCTATTACCCTCGAAAACTAAAACTTTTGAAATAGGAAAAGAGCCTTTAATCACAATTCTTACCATGTGCAATCATAAAATAGTCTAATATCTTCATTTTTTCAACATATGTAGCTATTACCCTCGAAAACTAAAACTTTTGACATAGGAAAAGAGCCTTTAATCACATTCTTTACCATTTGCAATCATAAAATAGTCTAATATCTTCATTTTTTCAACATACAGCTATTACCCTCGAAAACTAAAACTTTTGAAATAGGAAAAGAGCCTTTAATCACATTCTTTACCATGTGCAATCATAAAATAGTCTAATATCTTCATTTTTTCAACATACGTAGCTATTACCCTCGAAAACAAAAACTTTTGAAATAGGAAAAGAGCCTTTAATCACATTCTTTACCATTTGCAATCATAAAATAGTCTAATCTATCATTTTTTCAACATTCGTAGCTATTACCCTCGAAAACTAAAACTTTTGACATAGGAAAAGAGCCTTTAATCACATTCTTTACCATTTGCAATCATAAAATAGTCTAATATCTTCATTTTTTCAACATACGTAGCTATTACCCTCGAAAACTAAAACTTTTGAAATAGGAAAAGAGCCTTTAATCACATTCTTTACCATGTGCAATCATAAAATAGTCTAATATCTTCATTTTTTCAACATACGTAGCTATTACCCTCGAAAACTAAAACTTTTGACATAGGAAAAGAGCCTTTAATCACATTCTTTACCATTTGCAATCATAAAATAGTCTAATATCTTCATTTTTTCAACATACGTAGCTATTACCCTCGAAAACTAAAACTTTTGACATAGGAAAAGAGCCTTTAATCACATTCTTTACCATTTGCAATCATAAAATAGTCTAATATCTTCATTTTTTCAACATACGTAGCTATTACCCTCGAAAACTAAAACTTTTGAAATAGGAAAAGAGCCTTTAATCACATTCTTTACCATTTGCAATCATAAAATTGTCTAATATCTTCATTTTTTCAACATACGTAGCTATTACCCTCGAAAACTAAAACTTTTGACATAGGAAAAGAGCCTTTAATCACATTCTTTACCATGTGCAATCATAAAATGTCTAATATCTTCATTTTTTCAACATACGTAGCTATTACCCTCGAAAACTAAAACTTTTGAAATAGGAAAAGAGCCTTTAATCACATTCTTTACCATTTGCAATCATAAAATAGTCTAATATCTTCATTTTTTCAACATACGTAGCTATTACCCTCGAAAACTAAAACTTTTAAATAGGAAAAGAGCCTTTAATCACATTCTTTACCATTTGCAATCATAAAATAGTCTAATATCTTCATTTTTTCAACATACGTAGCTATTACCCTCGAAAACTAAAACTTTTGAAATAGGAAAAGAGCCTTTAATCACATTCTTTACCATTTGCAATCATAAAATAGTCTAATATCTTCATTTTTTCCACAGACAAAGCTATTACCCTCGAAAACTAAACTTTTGAAATAGGAAAAGAGCCTTTAATCACATTCTTTACCATTTGCAATCATAAAATAGTCTAATATCTTCTTTTTTCAACATACGTAGCTATTACCCTCGAAAACTAAAACCTTTGAAATAGGAAAAGAGCCTTTAATCACATTCTTTACCATGTGCAATCATAAAATAGTCTAATATCTTCATTTTTTCAACATACGTAGCTATTACCCTCGAAAACTAAAACTTTTGAAATAGGAAAAGAGCCTTTATCACATTCTTTACCATGTGCAATCATAAAATAGTCTAATATCTTCATTTTTTCCACATACAGCTATTACCCTCGAAAACTAAAACTTTTGAAATAGGAAAAGAGCCTTTAATCACATTCTTTACCATGTGCAATCATAGAATAGTCTAATATCTTCATTTTTTCAACATACGTAGCTATTACCCTCGAAAACTAAAACTTTTGAAATAGGAAAAGAGCCTTTAATCACATTCTTTACCATTTGCAATCATAAAATAGTCTAATATCTTCATTTTTTCACATACAAAGCTATTACCCTCGAAAACTAAAACTTTTGACATAGGAAAAGAGCCTTTAATCACATTCTTTACCATTTGCAATCATAAAATAGTCTAATATCTTCATTTTTTCAACACACGTAGCTATTACCCTCGAAAACTAAAACTTTTGAAATAGGAAAAGAGCCTTTAATCACATTCTTTACCATTTGCAATCATAAAATAGTCCAATATCTTCATTTTTTCACATGCGTAGCTATTACCCTCGAAAACTAAAATTTTTGACATAGGAAAAGAGCTTTTAATCACATTCTTTACCATTTGCAATCATAAAATAGTCTAATATCTTCATTTTTTCAACATACATAGCTATTACCCCTCGAAAACTAAAACTTTTGACATAGGAAAAGAGCCTTTAATCACATTCTTTACCATTTGCAATCATAAAATATTCTAATATCTTCATTTTTTCAACATACGTAGCTATTACCCTCGAAAACTAAAACTTTTGAAATAGGAAAAGAGCCTTTAATCACATTCTTTACCATTTGCAATCATAAAATAGTCCAATATCTTCATTTTTTCAACATACGTAGCTATTACCCTCGAAAACTAAAACTTTTGAAATAGGAAAAGAGCCTTTAATCACATTCTTTACCATTTGCAATCATAAAATAGTCTAAAATCTTAATTTTTTCAACATTACGTAGCTATTACTCTCGAAAACTAAAACTTTTGACATAGGAAAAGAGCCTTTAATCACATTCTTTACCATTTGCAATCATAAAATAGTCTAATATCTTCATTTTTTCCACAGACAAAGCTATTACCCTCGAAAACTAAAACTTTTGAAATAGGAAAAGAGCCTTTAATCACATTCTTTACCATTTGCAATCATAAAATAGTCTAATATCTTCATTTTTTCAACATACGTAGCTATTACCCTCGAAAACTAAAACTTTTGACATAGGAAAAGAGCCTTTAATCACATTCTTTACCATTTGCAATCATAAAATAGTCTAATATCTTCATTTCTTCAACATACGTAGCTATTACCCTCGAAAACTAAAACTTTTGAAATAGGAAAAGAGCCTTTAATCACATTCTTTACCATGTGCAATCATAAAATTGTCTAATATCTTCATTTTTTTCCACAGACAAAGCTATTACCCTCGAAAACTAAAACTTTTGACATAGGAAAAGAGCCTTAAATCACATTCTTTACCATGTGCAATCATAAAATAGTCTGATATCTTCATTATTTCAACATACGTAGCTATTACCATCGAAAATTAAAATTTTTTAAATAGGAAAAGAGCCTTTAATCACATTCTTTACCATTTGCAATCATAAAATAGTCTAATATCTTCATTTTTTCAACATACGTAGCTATTACCCTCGAAAACTAAAACTTTTGAAATAGGAAAAGAGCCTTTAATCACATTCTTTACCATTTACAATCATAAAATTGTCTAATATCTTCATTTTTTCCACAGACAAAGCTATTACCCTCGAAAACTAAAACTTTTGACATAGAAAAGAGCCTTTAATCACATTCTTTACCATGTGCAATCATAAAATAGTCTAATATCTTCATTTTTTCAACATACGTAGCTATTACCCTCGAAAACTAAACTTTTGAAATAGGAAAAGAGCCTTTATTCACATTCTTCACCATTTGCAATCATAAAATAGTCTAATATCTTCATTTTTTCAACTTAACATACTCAGCTATTACCCTCCAAAACTAAGACTTTTGAAATAGGAAAAGAGCCTTTAATCACATTCTTTACCATTTGCAATCATGAAATAGTCTAATATCTTCATTTTTTCAACATACGTAGCTATTACCCTCGAAAACTAAACCTTTTGAAATAAGAAAAGAGCCTTTAATCACATTCTTTACCATGTGCAATCATAAAATTGTCTAATATCTTCATTTTTTCCACAGACAAAGCTATTACCCTCGAAAACTAAAACTTTTGAAATAGGAAAAGAGCCTTTAATCACATTCTTTACCGTTTGCAATCATAAAATAGTCTAATATCTTCATTTTTTCAACATACTTAGCTATTACCCTCGAAAACTAAAACTTTTGAAATAGGAAAAGAGCCTTTAATCACAATCTTTACCATGTGCAATCATAAAATAGTCTAATATCTTCATTTTTTCAACATACGTAGCTATTACCCTCGAAAACTAAACTTTTGAAATAGGAAAAGAGCCTTTATTCACATTCTTTACCATTTGCAATCATAAAATAGTCTAATATTTTCATTTTTTCAACATACTTAGCTATTACCCTCAAAAACTAAAATATTTTGAAATAGGAAAAGAGCCTTTAATCACATTCTTTACCATGTGCAATCATAAAATAGTCTAATATCTTCATTTTTTCAACATACGTAACTATTACCCTCGAAAACTAAAACTTCTGAAATAGGAAAAGAGCCTTTAATCACATTCTTTACCATTTGCCATCATAAAATAGTCCAATATCTTCATTTTTTCAACATACGTAGCTATTACCCTCGAAAACTAAAACTTTTGACAGGAAAAGAGCCCTTAATCACATTCTTTACCATTTGCAATCATAAAATAGCCTTTAATCACATTCTTTACCATTTGCAATCATAAAATAGTCTAATGTCTTCATTTTTTCAACATACGTAGCTATTACCCTCGAAAACTAAAACTTTTGAAATAGGAAAAGAGCCTTTAATCACATTCTTTACCATGTGCAATCATAAAATTGTCTAATATCTTCATTTTTCCGAAGACAAAGCTATTACCCTCGAAAAATAAAACTTTTGACATAGGAAAAGAGCCTTTAATAACATTCTTTACCATGTGCAATCATAAAATAGTCTAATATCTTCATTTTTTCAACATACTCAGCTATTACCCTCGAAAACTAAGACTTTTGAAATAGGAAAAGAGCCTTTAATCACATTCTTTACCATTTGCAATCATAAAATAGTCCAATATCTTCATTTTTTCAACATACATAGCTATTACCCTCGAAAACTAAAACTTTGAAATAGGAAAAGAGCCTTTATTCACATTGTTTACCATTTGCAATCATGAAATAGTCTAAAATCTTCATTTTTTCAACATACGTAGCTATTACCCTCGAAAACTAAACTTTTTGAAGTAGGAAAAGAGCCTTTAATCACATTCTTTATCATGTGCAATCATAAAATTGTCTAATATCTTCATTTTTTTCCACAGACAAAGCTATTACCCTCAAAAACTAAAACTTTTGAAATAGGAAAAGAGCCTTTAATC
>NW_027065301.1:0-22454 GCF_032884065.1 Artemia franciscana
AAAATAGTCTAATATCTTCATTTTTTCAACATACGTAGCTATTACCCTCGAAAACTAAAACTTTTGACATAGGAAAAGAGCCTTTAATCACATTCTTTACCATGTGCAATCATAAAATAGTCTAATATCTTCATTTTTCAACATACGTAGCTATTACCCTCGAAAACTAAAACTTTTGAAATAGGAAAAGAGCCTTTAATCACATTCTTTACCATTTGCAATCATAAAATAGTCTAATATCTTCATTTTTTCAACATACGTAGCTATTACCCTCGAAAACTAAAACTTTTGAAATAGGAAAAGAGCCTTTAATCACATTCTTTACCATTTGCAATCATAAAATAGTCTAATATCTTCATTTTTTCAACATACGTAGCTATTACCCTCGAAAACTAAAACTTTTGAAATAGGAAAAGAGCCTTTAATCACATTCTTTACCATTTGCAATCATAAAATAGTCTAATATCTTCATTTTTTCAACATACGTAGCTATTACCCTCGAAAACTAAAACTTTTGAAATAGGAAAAGAGCCTTTAATCACATTCTTTACCATGTGCAATCATAAAATAGTCTAATATCTTCATTTTTTCAACATACGTAGCTATTACCCTCGAAAACTAAAACTTTTGACATAGGAAAAGAGCCTTTAATCACATTCGTTACCATTTGCAATTATAAAATAGTCTAATATCTTCATTTTTTCAACATACGTAGCTATTACCCTCGAAAACTAAAACTTTTGACATAGGAAAAGAGCCTTTAATCACATTCGTTACCATTTGCAATTATAAAATAGTCTAATATCTTCATTTTTTCAACATACGTAGCTATTACCCTCGAAAACTAAAACTTTTGATAGGAAAAGAGCCTTTAATCACATTCTTTACCATTGCAATCATAAAATAGTCTAATATCTTCATTTTTTCAACATACGTAGCTATTACCCTCGAAAACTAAAACTTTTGACATAGGAAAAGAGCCTTTAATCACATTCTTTACCATTTGCAATCATAAAATAGTCTAATATCTTCATTTTTTCAACATACGTAGCTATTACCCTCGAAAACTAAAACTTTTGACATAGGAAAAGAGCCTTTAATCACATTCTTTACCATTTGCAATCATAAAATAGTCTAATATCTTCATTTTTTCAACATACGTAGCTATTACCCTCGAAAACTAAAACTTTTGACATAGGAAAAGAGCCTTTAATCACATTCTTTACCATTTGCAATCATAAAATAGTCTAATATCTTCATTTTTTCAACATACGTAGCTATTACCCTCGAAAACTAAAACTTTTGACATAGGAAAAGAGCCTTTAATCACATTCTTTACCATTTGCAATCATAAAATAGTCTAATATCTTCATTTTTTCAACATACGTAGCTATTACCCTCGAAAACTAAAACTTTTGACATAGGAAAAGAGCCTTTAATCACATTCTTTACCATTTGCAATCATAAAATAGTCTAATATCTTCATTTTTTCAACATACGTAGCTATTACCCTCGAAAACTAAAACTTTTGAATAGGAAAAGAGCCTTTAATCACATTCTTTACCATGTGCAATCATAAAATAGTCTAATATCTTCATTTTTTCAACATACGTAGCTATTACCCTCGAAAACTAAAACTTTTGAAATAGGAAAAGAGCCTTTAATCACATTCTTTACCATTTGCAATCATAAAATAGTCTAATATCTTCATTTTTTCAACATACGTAGCTATTACCCTCGAAAACTAAAACTTTTGACATAGGAAAAGAGCCTTTAATCACATTCTTTACCATTTGCAATCATAAAATAGTCTAATATCTTCATTTTTTCAACATACGTAGCTATTACCCTCGAAAACTAAAACTTTTGACATAGGAAAAGAGCCTTTAATCACATTCTTTACCATTTGCAATCATAAAATAGTCTAATATCTTCATTTTTTCAACATACGTAGCTATTACCCTCGAAAACTAAAACTTTTGACATAGGAAAAGAGCCTTTAATCACATTCGTTTACCATTTGCAATTATAAAATAGTCTAATATCTTCATTTTTTCAACATACGTAGCTATTACCCTCGAAAACTAAAACTTTTGACATAGGAAAAGAGCCTTTAATCACATTCTTTACCATTTGCAATCATAAAATAGTCTAATATCTTCATTTTTTCAACATACGTAGCTATTACCCTCGAAAACTAAAACTTTTGACATAGGAAAAGAGCCTTTAATCACATTCTTTACCATTTGCAATCATAAAATAGTCTAATATCTTCATTTTTTCAACATACGTAGCTATTACCCTCGAAAACTAAAACTTTTGACATAGGAAAAGAGCCTTTAATCACATTCTTTACCATTTGCAATCATAAAATAGTCTAATATCTTCATTTTTTCAACATACGTAGCTATTACCCTCGAAAACTAAAACTTTTGACATAGGAAAAGAGCCTTTAATCACATTCTTTACCATTTGCAATCATAAAATAGTCTAATATCTTCATTTTTTCAACATACGTAGCTATTACCCTCGAAAACTAAAACTTTTGAAATAGGAAAAGAGCCTTTAATCACATTCTTTACCATGTGCAATCATAAAATAGTCTAATATCTTCATTTTTTCAACATACGTAGCTATTACCCTCGAAAACTAAAACTTTTGACATAGGAAAAGAGCCTTTAATCACATTCTTTACCATTTGCAATTATAAAATAGTCTAATATCTTCATTTTTTCAACATACGTAGCTATTACCCTCGAAAACTAAAACTTTTGACATAGGAAAAGAGCCTTTAATCACATTCTTTACCATGTGCAATCATAAAATAGTCTAATATCTTCATTTTTTCAACATACGTAGCTATTACCCTCGAAAACTAAAACTTTTGAAATAGGAAAAGAGCCTTTAATCACATTCTTTACCATTTGCAATCATAAAATAGTCTAATATCTTCATTTTTTCAACATACGTAGCTATTACCCTCGAAAACTAAAACTTTTGACATAGGAAAAGAGCCTTTAATCACATTCTTTACCATTTGCAATCATAAAATAGTCTAATATCTTCATTTTTCCAACATACGTAGCTATTACCCTCGAAAACTAAAACTTTTGAAATAGGAAAAGAGCCTTTAATCACATTCTTTACCATGCAATCATAAAATAGTCTAATATCTTCATTTTTTCAACATACGTAGCTATTACCCTCGAAAACTAAAACTTTTGAAATAGGAAAAGAGCCTTTAATCACATTCTTTACCATTTGCAATCATAAAATAGTCTAATATCTTCATTTTTTCAACATACGTAGCTATTACCCTCGAAAACTAAAACTTTTGACATAGGAAAAGAGCCTTTAATCACATTCTTTACCATTTGCAATCATAAAATAGTCTAATATCTTCATTTTTTCAACATACGTAGCTATTACCCTCGAAAACTAAAACTTTTGACATAGGAAAAGAGCCTTTAATCACATTCTTTACCATTTGCAATCATAAAATAGTCTAATATCTTCATTTTTTCAACATACGTAGCTATTACCCTCGAAAACTAAAACTTTTGACATAGGAAAAGAGCCTTTAATCACATTCTTTACCATTTGCAATCATAAAATAGTCTAATATCTTCATTTTTTCAACATACGTAGCTATTACCCTCGAAAACTAAAACTTTTGACATAGGAAAAGAGCCTTTAATCACATTCTTTACCATTTGCAATCATAAAATAGTCTAATATCTTCATTTTTTCAACATACGTAGCTATTACCCTCGAAAACTAAAACTTTTGACATAGGAAAAGAGCCTTTAATCACATTCTTTACCATTTGCAATCATAAAATAGTCTAATATCTTCATTTTTTCAACATACGTAGCTATTACCCTCGAAAACTAAAACTTTTGACATAGGAAAAGAGCCTTTAATCACATTCTTTACCATTTGCAATCATAAAATAGTCTAATATCTTCATTTTTTCAACATACGTAGCTATTACCCTCGAAAACTAAAACTTTTGACATAGGAAAAGAGCCTTTAATCACATTCTTTACCATTGCAATCATAAAATAGTCTAATATCTTCATTTTTCCAACATACGTAGCTATTACCCTCGAAAACTAAAACTTTTGACATAGGAAAAGAGCCTTTAATCACATTCTTTACCATTTGCAATATAAAATAGTCTAATATCTTCATTTTTCCAACATACGTAGCTATTACCCTCGAAAACTAAAACTTTTGAAATAGGAAAAGAGCCTTTAATCACATTCTTTACCATTTGCAATCATAAAATAGTCTAATATCTTCATTTTTCCAACATACGTAGCTATTACCCTCGAAAACTAAAACTTTTGAAATAGGAAAAGAGCCTTTAATCACATTCTTTACCATTGCAATCATAAAATAGTCTAATATCTTCATTTTTTCAACATACGTAGCTATTACCCTCGAAAACTAAAACTTTTGAAATAGGAAAAGAGCCTTTAATCACATTCTTTACCATTTGCAATCATAAAATAGTCTAATATCTTCATTTTTTCAACATACGTAGCTATTACCCTCGAAAACTAAAACTTTTGAAATAGGAAAAGAGCCTTTAATCACATTCTTTACCATTTGCAATCATAAAATAGTCTAATATCTTCATTTTTTCAACATACGTAGCTATTACCCTCGAAAACTAAAACTTTTGACATAGGAAAAGAGCCTTTAATCACATTCTTTACCATTTGCAATCATAAAATAGTCTAATATCTTCATTTTTTCAACATACGTAGCTATTACCCTCGAAAACTAAAACTTTTGACATAGGAAAAGAGCCTTTAATCACATTCTTTACCATTTGCAATCATAAAATAGTCTAATATCTTCATTTTTTCAACATACGTAGCTATTACCCTCGAAAACTAAAACTTTTGACATAGGAAAAGAGCCTTTAATCACATTCTTTACCATTTGCAATCATAAAATAGTCTAATATCTTCATTTTTTCAACATACGTAGCTATTACCCTCGAAAACTAAAACTTTTGACATAGGAAAAGAGCCTTTAAGCACTTCTTTACCATTTGCAATCATAAAATAGTCTAATATCTTCATTTTTTCAACATACGTAGCTATTACCCTCGAAAACTAAAACTTTTGAAATAGGAAAAGAGCCTTTAATCACATTCTTTACCATTTGCAATCATAAAATAGTCTAATATCTTCATTTTTTCAACATACGTAGCTATTACCCTCGAAAACTAAAACTTTTGAAATAGGAAAAGAGCCTTTAATCACATTCTTTACCATGTGCAATCATAAAATAGTCTAATATCTTCATTTTTTCAACATACGTAGCTATTACCCTCGAAAACTAAAACTTTTGAAATAGGAAAAGAGCCTTTAATCACATTCTTTACCATTTGCAATCATAAAATAGTCTAATATCTTCATTTTTTCAACATACGTAGCTATTACCCTCGAAAACTAAAACTTTTGACATAGGAAAAGAGCCTTTAATCACATTCTTTACCATTTGCAATCATAAAATAGTCTAATATCTTCATTTTTTCAACATACGTAGCTATTACCCTCGAAAACTAAAACTTTTGACATAGGAAAAGAGCCTTTAATCACATTCTTTACCATTTGCAATCATAAAATAGTCTAATATCTTCATTTTTTCAACATACGTAGCTATTACCCTCGAAAACTAAAACTTTTGACATAGGAAAAGAGCCTTTAATCACATTCTTTACCATTTGCAATCATAAAATAGTCTAATATCTTCATTTTTTCAACATACGTAGCTATTACCCTCGAAAACTAAAACTTTTGACATAGGAAAAGAGCCTTTAATCACATTCGTTACCATTTGCAATTATAAAATAGTCTAATATCTTCATTTTTTCAACATACGTAGCTATTACCCTCGAAAACTAAAACTTTTGAAATAGGAAAAGAGCCTTTAATCACATTCTTTACCATGTGCAATCATAAAATAGTCTAATATCTTCATTTTTTCAACATACGTAGCTATTACCCTCGAAAACTAAAACTTTTGACATAGGAAAAGAGCCTTTAATCACATTCTTTACCATTTGCAATCATAAAATAGTCTAATATCTTCATTTTTTCAACATACGTAGCTATTACCCTCGAAAACTAAAACTTTTGACATAGGAAAAGAGCCTTTAATCACATTCTTTACCATTTGCAATCATAAAATAGTCTAATATCTTCATTTTTTCAACATACGTAGCTATTACCCTCGAAAACTAAAACTTTTGAAATAGGAAAAGAGCCTTTAATCACATTCTTTACCATGTGCAATCATAAAATAGTCTAATATCTTCATTTTTTCAACATACGTAGCTATTACCCTCGAAAACTAAAACTTTTGACATAGGAAAAGAGCCTTTAATCACATTCGTTACCATTTGCAATTATAAAATAGTCTAATATCTTCATTTTTCCAACATACGTAGCTATTACCCTCGAAAACTAAAACTTTTGACATAGGAAAAGAGCCTTTAATCACATTCTTTACCATGTGCAATCATAAAATAGTCTAATATCTTCATTTTTCCAACATACGTAGCTATTACCCTCGAAAACGAAAACTTTTGAAATAGGAAAAGAGCCTTTAATCACATTCTTTACCATTTGCAATCATAAAATAGTCTAATATCTTCATTTTTTCAACATACGTAGCTATTACCCTCGAAAACTAAAACTTTTGAAATAGGAAAAGAGCCTTTAAGCACTTTCTTTACCATGTGCAATCATAAAATAGTCTAATATCTTCATTTTTCTAACATACGTAGCTATTACCCTCGAAAACGAAAACTTTTGAAATAGGAAAAGAGCCTTTAATCACATTCTTTACCATTTGCAATCATGAAATAGTCTAATATCTTCATTTTTTTAACATACGTAGCTATTACCCTCGAAAACTAAAACTTTTGAAATAGGAAAAGAGCCTTTAATCACATTCTTTACCATGTGCAATCATAAAATAGTCTAATATCTTCATTTTTTCAACATACGTAGCTATTACCCTCGAAAACTAAAACTTTTGAAATAGGAAAAGAGCCTTTAAGCACTTTCTTTACCATGTGCAATCATAAAATAGTCTAATATCTTCATTTTTTCAACATACGTAGCTATTACCCTTGAAAACTAAAACTTTTGACATAGGAAAAGAGCCTTTAATCATATTCTTTACCATTTGCAATCATAAAATAGTCTAATATCTTCATTTTTTCAACATACGTAGCTATTACCCTCGAAAACTAAAACTTTTGAAATAGGAAAAGAGCCTTTAAGCACTTTCTTTACCATGTGCAATCATAAAATAGTCTAATATCTTCATTTTTTCAACATACGTAGCTATTACCCTCGAAAACTAAAACTTTTGACAAAGGAAAAGAGCCTTTAATCACATTCTTTACCATTTGCAATCATAAAATAGTCTAATATCTTCATTTTTTCAACATACGTAGCTATTACCCTCGAAAACTAAAACTTTTGAAATAGGAAAAGAGCCTTTAAGCACTTTCTTTACCATGTGCAATTATAAAATAGTCTAATATCTTCATTTTTTCAACATACGTAGCTATTACCCTCGAAAACTAAAACTTTTGACATAGGAAAAGAGCCTTTAATCACATTCGTTACCATTTGCAATTATAAAATAGTCTAATATCTTCATTTTTTCAACATACGTAGCTATTACCCTCGAAAACTAAAACTTTTGCCATAGGAAAAGAGCCTTTAATCACATTCGTTACCATTTGCAATTATAAAATAGTCTAATATCTTCATTTTTTCATCATACGTAGCTATTACCCTCGAAAACTAAAACTTTTGCCATAGGAAAAGAGCCTTTAAGCACATTCTTTACCATGTGCAATCATAAAATAGTCTAATATCTTCATTTTTCCAACATACGTAGCTATTACCCTCGAAAACTAAAACTTTTGAAATAGGAAAAGAGCCTTTAAGCACTTTGTTTGCCATGTGCAATCATAAAATAGTCTAATATCTTCATTTTTTCAACATACGTAGCTATTACCCTCGAAAATTAAAACTTTTGACATAGGAAAAGAGCCTTTAATCACATTCTTTACCATTTGCAATCATAAAATAGTCTAATATCTTCATTTTTTCAACATACGTAGCTATTACCCTCGAAAACGAAAACTTTTGAAATAGGAAAAGAGCCTTTAATCAAATTCTTTACCATGTGCAATCATAAAATAGTCTAATATCTTCATTTTTTCAACATACGTAGCTATTACCCTCGAAAACTAAAACTTTTGACATAGGAAAAGAGCCTTTAATTACATTCGTTACCATTTGCAATTATAAAATAGTCTAATATCTTCATTTTTTCAACATACGTAGCTATTACCCTCGAAAACTAAAACTTTTGACATAGGAAAAGAGCCTTTAATCACATTCGTTACCATTTGCAATTATAAAATAGTCTAATATCTTCATTTTTTTAACATACGTAGCTATTACCCTCGAAAACTAAAACTTTTGACATAGGAAAAGAGCCTTTAATCACATTCTTTACCATTTGCAATCATAAAATAGTCTAATATCTTCATTTTTTCAACATACGTAGCTATTACCCTCGAAAACTAAAACTTTTGACATAGGAAAAGAGCCTTTAATCACTTCTTTACCATTTGCAATCATAAAATAGTCTAATATCTTCATTTTTTCAACATACGTAGCTATTACCCTCGAAAACTAAAACTTTTGACATAGGAAAAGAGCCTTTAATCACATTCGTTACCATTTGCAATTATAAAATAGTCTAATATCTTCATTTTTTCAACATACGTAGCTATTACCCTCGAAAACTAAAACTTTTGACATAGGAAAAGAGCCTTTAATCACATTCGTTACCATTTGCAATTATAAAATAGTCTAATATCTTCATTTTTTCAACATACGTAGCTATTACCCTCGAAAACTAAAACTTTTGACATAGGAAAAGAGCCTTTAAGCACATTCTTTACCATTGCAATCATAAAATAGTCTAATATCTTCATTTTTTCAACATACGTAGCTATTACCCTCGAAAACTAAAACTTTTGACATAGGAAAAGAGCCTTTAATCACATTCTTTACCATTGCAATCATAAAATAGTCTAATATCTTCATTTTTTAACATACGTAGCTATTACCCTCGAAAACTAAAACTTTTGACATAGGAAAAGAGCCTTTAATCACATTCGTTACCATTTGCAATTATAAAATAGTCTAATATCTTCATTTTTCCAACATACGTAGCTATTACCCTCGAAAACTAAAACTTTTGACAATGGAAAAGAGCCTTTAATCACATTCTTTACCATGTGCAATCATAAAATAGTCTAATATCTTCATTTTTCCAACATACGTAGCTATTACCCTCGAAAACGAAAACTTTTGAAATAGGAAAAGAGCCTTTAATCACATTCTTTACCATTTGCAATCATAAAATAGTCTAATATCTTCATTTTTTCAACATACGTAGCTATTACCCTCGAAAACTAAAACTTTTGAAATAGGAAAAGAGCCTTTAAGCACTTTCTTTACCATGTGCAATCATAAAATAGTCTAATATCTTCATTTTTTCAACATACGTAGCTATTACCCTCGAAAACTAAAACTTTTGAAATAGGAAAAGAGCCTTTAATCACATTCTTTACCATTTGCAATCATAAAATAGTCTAATATCTTCATTTTTTCAACATACGTAGCTATTACCCTCGAAAACTAAAACTTTTGAAATAGGAAAAGAGCCTTTAATCACATTCTTTACCATTGCAATCATAAAATAGTCTAATATCTTCATTTTTTCAACATACGTAGCTATTACCCTCGAAAACTAAAACTTTTGAAATAGGAAAAGAGCCTTTAAGCACATTCTTTACCATGTGCAATTATAAAATAGTCTAATATCTTCATTTTTTCAACATACGTAGCTATTACCCTCGAAAACTAAAACTTTTGACATAGGAAAAGAGCCTTTAATCACATTCGTTACCATTTGCAATTATAAAATAGTCTAATATCTTCATTTTTTCAACATACGTAGCTATTACCCTCGAAAACTAAAACTTTTGCCATAGGAAAAGAGCCTTTAATCACATTCGTTACCATTTGCAATCATAAAATAGTCTAATATCTTCATTTTTTCAACATACGTAGCTATTACCCTCGAAAACTAAAACTTTTGCCATAGGAAAAGAGCCTTTAAGCACATTCTTTACCATGTGCAATCATAAAATAGTCTAATATCTTCATTTTTTCCAACATACGTAGCTATTACCCTCGAAAACTAAAACTTTTGAAATAGGAAAAGAGCCTTTAAGCACTTTTTACCATGTGCAATCATAAAATAGTCTAATATCTTCATTTTTTCAACATACGTAGCTATTACCCTCGAAAACTAAAACTTTTGACATAGGAAAAGAGCCTTTAATCACATTCTTTACCATTTGCAATCATAAAATAGTCTAATATCTTCATTTTTTCAACATACGTAGCTATTACCCTCGAAAACTAAAACTTTTGACATAGGAAAAGAGCCTTTAATCACATTCTTTACCATTTGCAATCATAAAATAGTCTAATATCTTCATTTTTCCAACATACGTAGCTATTACCCTCGAAAACGAAAACTTTTGAAATAGGAAAAGAGCCTTTAATCAATTCTTTACCATGTGCAATCATAAAATAGTCTAATATCTTCATTTTTCAACATACGTAGCTATTACCCTCGAAAACTAAAACTTTTGACATAGGAAAAGAGCCTTTAATCACATTCGTTACCGTTTGCAATTATAAAATAGTCTAATATCTTCATTTTTTCAACATACGTAGCTATTACCCTCGAAAACTAAAACTTTTGACATAGGAAAAGAGCCTTTAATCACATTCGTTACCATTTGCAATTATAAAATAGTCTAATATCTTCATTTTTTTATCATACGTAGCTATTACCCTCAAAAACTAAAACTTTTGACATAGGAAAAGAGCCTTTAATTACATTCTTTACCATTTGCAATCATAAAATAGTCTAATATCTTCATTTTTTCAACATACGTAGCTATTACCCTCGAAAACTAAAACTTTTGAAATAGGAAAAGAGCCTTTAAGCACTTTCTTTACCATGTGCAATCATAAAATAGTCTAATATCTTCATTTTTTCAACATACGTAGCTATTACCCTCGAAAACTAAAACTTTTGACATAGGAAAAGAGCCTTTAATCACATTCGTTACCATTTGCAATTATAAAATAGTCTAATATCTTCATTTTTTCAACATACGTAGCTATTACCCTCGAAAACTAAAACTTTTGACATAGGAAAAGAGCCTTTAATCACATTCTTTACCATTTGCAATCATAAAATAGTCTAATATCTTCATTTTTTCAACATACGTAGCTATTACCCTCGAAAACTAAAACTTTTGAAATAGGAAAAGAGCCTTTAAGCACTTTCTTTACCATGTGCAATCATAAAATAGTCTAATATCTTCATTTTTTCAACATACGTAGCTATTACCCTCGAAAACTAAAACTTTTGACATAGGAAAAGAGCCTTTAATCACATTCGTTACCATTTGCAATTATAAAATAGTCTAATATCTTCATTTTTTAACATACGTAGCTATTACCCTCGAAAACTAAAACTTTTGACATAGGAAAAGAGCCTTTAATCACATTCGTTACCATTTGCAATTATAAAATAGTCTAATATCTTCATTTTTTCATCATACGTAGCTATTACCCTCGAAAACTAAAACTTTTGCATAGGAAAAGAGCCTTTAAGCACATTCTTTACCATGTGCAATCATAAAATAGTCTAATATCTTCATTTTTCCAACATACGTAGCTATTACCCTCGAAAACTAAAACTTTTGAAATAGGAAAAGAGCCTTTAAGCACTTTGTTTGCCATGTGCAATCATAAAATAGTCTAATATCTTCATTTTTTCAACATACGTAGCTATTACCCTCGAAAACTAAAACTTTTGACATAGGAAAAGAGCCTTTAATCACATTCTTTACCATTTGCAATCATAAAATAGTCTAATATCTTCATTTTTTCAACATACGTAGCTATTACCCTCGAAAACTAAAACTTTTGACATAGGAAAAGAGCCTTTAATCACATTCTTTACCATTTGCAATCATAAAATAGTCTAATATCTTCATTTTTTCCAACATACGTAGCTATTACCCTCGAAAACTAAAACTTTTGAAATAGGAAAAGAGCCTTTAATCACATTCTTTACCATGTGCAATCATAAAATAGTCTAATATCTTCATTTTTTCAACATACGTAGCTATTACCCTCGAAAACTAAAACTTTTGACATAGGAAAAGAGCCTTTAATCACATTCGTTACCATTTGCAATTATAAAATAGTCTAATATCTTCATTTTTTCAACAAACGTAGCTATTACCCTCGAAAACTAAAACTTTTGACATAGGAAAAGAGCCTTTAATCACATTCGTTACCATTTGCAATTATAAAATAGTCTAATATCTTCATTTTTTCAACATACGTAGCTATTACCCTCGAAAACTAAAACTTTTGACATAGGAAAAGAGCCTTTAATCACATTCTTTACCATTTGCAATCATAAAATAGTCTAATATCTTCATTTTTTCAACATACGTAGCTATTACCCTCGAAAACTAAAACTTTTGAAATAGGAAAAGAGCCTTTAAGCACTTTCTTTACCATGTGCAATCATAAAATAGTCTAATATCTTCATTTTTTCAACATACGTAGCTATTACCCTCGAAAACTAAAACTTTTGACATAGGAAAAGAGCCTTTAATCACATTCGTTACCATTTGCAATCATAAAATAGTCTAATATCTTCATTTTTTCAACATACGTAGCTATTACCCTCGAAAACTAAAACTTTTGACATAGGAAAAGAGCCTTTAATCACATTCTTTACCATTTGCAATCATAAAATAGTCTAATATCTTCATTTTTTCAACATACGTAGCTATTACCCTCGAAAACTAAAACTTTTGACATAGGAAAAGAGCCTTTAATCACATTCTTTACCATGTGCAATCATAAAATAGTCTAATATCTTCATTTTTCAACATACGTAGCTATTACCCTCGAAAACTAAAACTTTTGACATAGGAAAAGAGCCTTTAATCACATTCTTTACCATTTGCAATCATAAAATAGTCTAATATCTTCATTTTTTAACATACGTAGCTATTACCCTCGAAAACTAAAACTTTTGACATAGGAAAAGAGCCTTTAATCACATTCGTTACCATTTGCAATTATAAAATAGTCTAATATCTTCATTTTTCCAACATACGTAGCTATTACCCTCGAAAACTAAAACTTTTGACATAGGAAAAGAGCCTTTAATCACATTCTTTACCATGTGCAATCATAAAATAGTCTAATATCTTCATTTTTCCAACATACGTAGCTATTACCCTCGAAAACTAAAACTTTTGAAATAGGAAAAGAGCCTTTAATCACATTCTTTACCATTTGCAATCATAAAATAGTCTAATATCTTCATTTTTTCAACATACGTAGCTATTACCCTCGAAAACTAAAACTTTTGAAATAGGAAAAGAGCCTTTAAGCACTTTCTTTACCATGTGCAATCATAAAATAGTCTAATATCTTCATTTTTTCAACATACGTAGCTATTACCCTCGAAAACTAAAACTTTTGACATAGGAAAAGAGCCTTTAATCACATTCTTTACCATTTGCAATCATAAAATAGTCTAATATCTTCATTTTTTCAACATACGTAGCTATTACCCTCGAAAACTAAAACTTTTGACATAGGAAAAGAGCCTTTAATCACATTCTTTACCATTTGCAATCATAAAATAGTCTAATATCTTCATTTTTTCAACATACGTAGCTATTACCCTCGAAAACTAAAACTTTTGACATAGGAAAAGAGCCTTTAATCACATTCGTTACCATTTGCAATTATAAAATAGTCTAATATCTTCATTTTTTCAACATACGTAGCTATTACCCTCGAAAACTAAAACTTTTGACATAGGAAAAGAGCCTTTAATCACATTCTTTACCATTTGCAATATAAAATAGTCTAATATCTTCATTTTTTCAACATACGTAGCTATTACCCTCGAAAACTAAAACTTTTGACATAGGAAAAGAGCCTTTAATCACATTCTTTACCATTTGCAATCATAAAATAGTCTAATATCTTCATTTTTTCAACATACGTAGCTATTACCCTCGAAAACTAAAACTTTTGAAATAGGAAAAGAGCCTTTAAGCACTTTCTTTACCATTGCAATCATAAAATAGTCTAATATCTTCATTTTTTCAACATACGTAGCTATTACCCTCGAAAACTAAAACTTTTGACATAGGAAAAGAGCCTTTAATCACATTCTTTACCATTTGCAATCATAAAATAGTCTAATATCTTCATTTTTTCAACATACGTAGCTATTACCCTCGAAAACTAAAACTTTTGAAATAGGAAAAGAGCCTTTAAGCACTTTCTTTACCATGTGCAATCATAAAATAGTCTAATATCTTCATTTTTTCAACATACGTAGCTATTACCCTCGAAAACTAAAACTTTTGAAATAGGAAAAGAGCCTTTAATCACATTCTTTACCATTTGCAATTATAAAATAGTCTAATATCTTCATTTTTTCAACATACGTAGCTATTACCCTCGAAAACTAAAACTTTTGACATAGGAAAAGAGCCTTTAATCACATTCTTTACCATTTGCAATCATAAAATAGTCTAATATCTTCATTTTTTCAACATACGTAGCTATTACCCTCGAAAACTAAAACTTTTGAAATAGGAAAAGAGCCTTTAAGCACTTTCTTTACCATTTGCAATCATAAAATAGTCTAATATCTTCATTTTTTCAACATACGTAGCTATTACCCTCGAAAACTAAAACTTTTGAAATAGGAAAAGAGCCTTTAATCACATTCTTTACCATTTGCAATCATAAAATAGTCTAATATCTTCATTTTTTCAACATACGTAGCTATTACCCTCGAAAACTAAAACTTTTGACATAGGAAAAGAGCCTTTAATCACATTCTTACCATTTGCAATCATAAAATAGTCTAATATCTTCATTTTTTCAACATACGTAGCTATTACCCTCGAAAACTAAAACTTTTGACATAGGAAAAGAGCCTTTAAGCACTTCTTTACCATTTGCAATCATAAAATAGTCTAATATCTTCATTTTTTCAACATACGTAGCTATTACCCTCGAAAACTAAAACTTTTGACATAGGAAAAGAGCCTTTAATCACATTCTTTACCATTTGCAATCATAAAATAGTCTAATATCTTCATTTTTTCAACATACGTAGCTATTACCCTCGAAAACTAAAACTTTTGACATAGGAAAAGAGCCTTTAATCACATTCGTTACCATTTGCAATTATAAAATAGTCTAATATCTTCATTTTTTCAACATACGTAGCTATTACCCTCGAAAACTAAAACTTTTGACATAGGAAAAGAGCCTTTAATCACATTCTTTACCATTTGCAATCATAAAATAGTCTAATATCTTCATTTTTTCAACATACGTAGCTATTACCCTCGAAAACTAAAACTTTTGAAATAGGAAAAGAGCCTTTAAGCACTTTCTTTACCATGTGCAATCATAAAATAGTCTAATATCTTCATTTTTTCAACATACGTAGCTATTACCCTCGAAAACTAAAACTTTTGACATAGGAAAAGAGCCTTTAATCACATTCTTTACCATTTGCAATCATAAAATAGTCTAATATCTTCATTTTTTCAACATACGTAGCTATTACCCTCGAAAACTAAAACTTTTGACATAGGAAAAGAGCCTTTAATCACATTCTTTACCATTTGCAATCATAAAATAGTCTAATATCTTCATTTTTTCAACATACGTAGCTATTACCCTCGAAAACTAAAACTTTTGACATAGGAAAAGAGCCTTTAATCACATTCTTTACCATTTGCAATCATAAAATAGTCTAATATCTTCATTTTTTCAACATACGTAGCTATTACCCTCGAAAACTAAAACTTTTGACATAGGAAAAGAGCCTTTAATCACATTCTTTACCATTTGCAATCATAAAATAGTCTAATATCTTCATTTTTTCAACATACGTAGCTATTACCCTCGAAAACTAAAACTTTTGACATAGGAAAAGAGCCTTTAATCACATTCTTTACCATTTGCAATCATAAAATAGTCTAATATCTTCATTTTTTCAACATACGTAGCTATTACCCTCGAAAACTAAAACTTTTGACATAGGAAAAGAGCCTTTAATCACATTCTTTACCATTTGCAATCATAAAATAGTCTAATATCTTCATTTTTTCAACATACGTAGCTATTACCCTCGAAAACTAAAACTTTTGACATAGGAAAAGAGCCTTTAATCACATTCTTTACCATTTGCAATCATAAAATAGTCTAATATCTTCATTTTTTCAACATACGTAGCTATTACCCTCGAAAACTAAAACTTTTGACATAGGAAAAGAGCCTTTAATCACATTCTTTACCATTTGCAATCATAAAATAGTCTAATATCTTCATTTTTTCAACATACGTAGCTATTACCCTCGAAAACTAAAACTTTTGACATAGGAAAAGAGCCTTTAATCACATTCTTTACCATTTGCAATCATAAAATAGTCTAATATCTTCATTTTTTCAACATACGTAGCTATTACCCTCGAAAACTAAAACTTTTGACATAGGAAAAGAGCCTTTAAGCACATTCTTTACCATTTGCAATCATAAAATAGTCTAATATCTTCATTTTTTCAACATACGTAGCTATTACCCTCGAAAACTAAAACTTTTGACATAGGAAAAGAGCCTTTAATCACATTCTTTACCATTTGCAATCATAAAATAGTCTAATATCTTCATTTTTTCAACATACGTAGCTATTACCCTCGAAAACTAAAACTTTTGACATAGGAAAAGAGCCTTTAATCACATTCTTACCATTTGCAATCATAAAATAGTCTAATATCTTCATTTTTTCAACATACGTAGCTATTACCCTCGAAAACTAAAACTTTTGACATAGGAAAAGAGCCTTTAATCACATTCTTTACCATTTGCAATCATAAAATAGTCTAATATCTTCATTTTTTCAACATACGTAGCTATTACCCTCGAAAACTAAAACTTTTGAAATAGGAAAAGAGCCTTTAATCACATTCTTACCATTTGCAATCATAAAATAGTCTAATATCTTCATTTTTTCAACATACGTAGCTATTACCCTCGAAAACTAAAACTTTTGACATAGGAAAAGAGCCTTTAATCACATTCTTTACCATTTGCAATCATAAAATAGTCTAATATCTTCATTTTTTCAACATACGTAGCTATTACCCTCGAAAACTAAAACTTTTGACATAGGAAAAGAGCCTTTAATCACATTCTTTACCATTTGCAATCATAAAATAGTCTAATATCTTCATTTTTTCAACATACGTAGCTATTACCCTCGAAAACTAAAACTTTTGAAATAGGAAAAGAGCCTTTAAGCACTTTCTTTACCATGTGCAATCATAAAATAGTCTAATATCTTCATTTTTTCAACATACGTAGCTATTACCCTCGAAAACTAAAACTTTTGACATAGGAAAAGAGCCTTTAATCACATTCTTTACCATTTGCAATCATAAAATAGTCTAATATCTTCATTTTTTCAACATACGTAGCTATTACCCTCGAAAACTAAAACTTTTGAAATAGGAAAAGAGCCTTTAATCACTTCTTTACCATGTGCAATCATAAAATAGTCTAATATCTTCATTTTTTCAACATACGTAGCTATTACCCTCGAAAACTAAAACTTTTGAAATAGGAAAAGAGCCTTTAAGCACTTTCTTTACCATGTGCAATCATAAAATAGTCTAATATCTTCATTTTTCCAACATACGTAGCTATTACCCTCGAAAACTAAAACTTTTGACATAGGAAAAGAGCCTTTAATCACATTCTTTACCATTTGCAATCATAAAATAGTCTAATATCTTCATTTTTTCAACATACGTAGCTATTACCCTCGAAAACTAAAACTTTTGAAATAGGAAAAGAGCCTTTAATCACATTCTTTACCATTTGCAATCATAAAATAGTCTAATATCTTCATTTTTTCAACATACGTAGCTATTACCCTCGAAAACTAAAACTTTTGAAATAGGAAAAGAGCCTTTAAGCACTTTCTTTACCATGTGCAATCATAAAATAGTCTAATATCTTCATTTTTTCAACATACGTAGCTATTACCCTCGAAAACTAAAACTTTTGACATAGGAAAAGAGCCTTTAATCACATTCTTTACCATTTGCAATCATAAAATAGTCTAATATTTTCATTTTTTCAACATACGTAGCTATTACCCTCGAAAACTAAAACTTTTGAAATAGGAAAAGAGCCTTTAATCACATTCTTTACCATGTGCAATCATAAAATAGTCTAATATCTTCATTTTTTCAACATACGTAGCTATTACCCTCGAAAACTAAAACTTTTGACATAGGAAAAGAGCCTTTAATCACATTCTTTACCATTTGCAATCATAAAATAGTCTAATATCTTCATTTTTTCAACATACGTAGCTATTACCCTCGAAAACTAAAACTTTTGACATAGGAAAAGAGCCTTTAATCACATTCGTTACCATTTGCAATTATAAAATAGTCTAATATCTTCATTTTTTCAACATACGTAGCTATTACCCTCGAAAACTAAAACTTTTGACATAGGAAAAGAGCCTTTAAGCACTTCTTTACCATTTGCAATCATAAAATAGTCTAATATCTTCATTTTTTCAACATACGTAGCTATTACCCTCGAAAACTAAAACTTTTGACATAGGAAAAGAGCCTTTAATCACATTCTTTACCATTTGCAATCATAAAATAGTCTAATATCTTCATTTTTTCAACATACGTAGCTATTACCCTCGAAAACTAAAACTTTTGAAATAGGAAAAGAGCCTTTAATCACATTCTTTACCATTTGCAATCATAAAATAGTCTAATATCTTCATTTTTTCAACATACGTAGCTATTACCCTCGAAAACTAAAACTTTTGACATAGGAAAAGAGCCTTTAATCACATTTCTTTACCATTTGCAATCATAAAATAGTCTAATATCTTCATTTTTCCAACATACGTAGCTATTACCCTCGAAAACTAAAACTTTTGAAATAGGAAAAGAGCCTTTAATCACATTCTTTACCATTTGCAATCATAAAATAGTCTAATATCTTCATTTTTTCAACATACGTAGCTATTACCCTCGAAAACTAAAACTTTTGAAATAGGAAAAGAGCCTTTAATCACATTCTTTACCATTTGCAATCATAAAATAGTCTAATATCTTCATTTTTTCAACATACGTAGCTATTACCCTCGAAAACTAAAACTTTTGAAATAGGAAAAGAGCCTTTAATCACTTCTTTACCATTTGCAATCATAAAATAGTCTAATATCTTCATTTTTTCAACATACGTAGCTATTACCCTCGAAAACTAAAACTTTTGAAATAGGAAAAGAGCCTTTAATCACATTCTTTACCATTTGCAATCATAAAATAGTCTAATATCTTCATTTTTTCAACATACGTAGCTATTACCCTCGAAAACTAAAACTTTTGAAATAGGAAAAGAGCCTTTAATCACATTCTTTACCATTTGCAATCATAAAATAGTCTAATATCTTCATTTTTTCAACATACGTAGCTATTACCCTCGAAAACTAAAACTTTTGACATAGGAAAAGAGCCTTTAATCACATTCTTTTACCATTTGCAATCATAAAATAGTCTAACATCTTCATTTTTTCAACATACGTAGCTATTACCCTCGAAAACTAAAACTTTTGAAATAGGAAAAGAGCCTTTAATCACATTCTTTACCATTTGCAATCATAAAATAGTCTAATATCTTCATTTTTTCAACATACGTAGCTATTACCCTCGAAAACTAAAACTTTTGACATAGGAAAAGAGCCTTTAATCACATTCTTTACCATTTGCAATCATAAAATAGTCTAATATCTTCATTTTTTCAACATACGTAGCTATTACCCTCGAAAACTAAAACTTTTGACATAGGAAAAGAGCCTTTAATCACATTCGTTACCATTTGCAATTATAAAATAGTCTAATATCTTCATTTTTTCAACATACGTAGCTATTACCCTCGAAAACTAAAACTTTTGAAATAGGAAAAGAGCCTTTAATCACATTCTTTACCATTTGCAATCATAAAATAGTCTAATATCTTCATTTTTTCAACATACGTAGCTATTACCCTCGAAAACTAAAACTTTTGACATAGGAAAAGAGCCTTTAATCACATTCTTTACCATTTGCAATCATAAAATAGTCTAATATCTTCATTTTTTCAACATACGTAGCTATTACCCTCGAAAACTAAAACTTTTGAAATAGGAAAAGAGCCTTTAATCACATTCTTTACCATTTGCAATCATAAAATAGTCTAATATCTTCATTTTTTCAACATACGTAGCTATTACCCTCGAAAACTAAAACTTTTGAAATAGGAAAAGAGCCTTTAAGCACATTTCTTTACCATTTGCAATCATAAAATAGTCTAATATCTTCATTTTTTCAACATACGTAGCTATTACCCTCGAAAACTAAAACTTTTGAAATAGGAAAAGAGCCTTTAAGCACTTTCTTTACCATGTGCAATCATAAAATAGTCTAATATCTTCATTTTTCCAACATACGTAGCTATTACCCTCGAAAACTAAAACTTTTGAAATAGGAAAAGAGCCTTTAATCACATTCTTTACCATTTGCAATCATAAAATAGTCTAATATCTTCATTTTTCCAACATACGTAGCTATTACCCTCGAAAACTAAAACTTTTGAAATAGGAAAAGAGCCTTTAATCACATTCTTTACCATTTGCAATCATAAAATAGTCTAATATCTTCATTTTTTCAACATACGTAGCTATTACCCTCGAAAACTAAAACTTTTGAAATAGGAAAAGAGCCTTTAATCACATTCTTTACCATTTGCAATCATAAAATAGTCTAATATCTTCATTTTTTCAACATACGTAGCTATTACCCTCGAAAACTAAAACTTTTGAAATAGGAAAAGAGCCTTTAATCACATTCTTTACCATTTGCAATCATAAAATAGTCTAATATCTTCATTTTTTCAACATACGTAGCTATTACCCTCGAAAACTAAAACTTTTGAAATAGGAAAAGAGCCTTTAATCACATTCTTTACCATGTGCAATCATAAAATAGTCTAATATCTTCATTTTTTCAACATACGTAGCTATTACCCTCGAAAACTAAAACTTTTGAAATAGGAAAAGAGCCTTTAATCACATTCTTTACCATTTGCAATCATAAAATAGTCTAATATCTTCATTTTTTCAACATACGTAGCTATTACCCTCGAAAACTAAAACTTTTGACATAGGAAAAGAGCCTTTAATCACATTCTTTACCATTTGCAATCATAAAATAGTCTAATATCTTCATTTTTTCAACATACGTAGCTATTACCCTCGAAAACTAAAACTTTTGACATAGGAAAAGAGCCTTTAATCACATTCGTTACCATTTGCAATTATAAAATAGTCTAATATCTTCATTTTTTCAACATACGTAGCTATTACCCTCGAAAACTAAAACTTTTGAAATAGGAAAAGAGCCTTTAATCACATTTTTACCATTGCAATCATAAAATAGTCTAATATCTTCATTTTTTCAACATACGTAGCTATTACCCTCGAAAACTAAAACTTTTGAAATAGGAAAAGAGCCTTTAAGCACTTTTTTACCATGTGCAAATTAAAATAGTCTAATATCTTCATTTTTCCAACATACGTAGCTATTACCCTCGAAAACGAAAACTTTTGAAATAGGAAAAGAGCCTTTAATCACATTCTTTACCATTTGCAATCATAAAATAGTCTAATATCTTCATTTTTTCAACATACGTAGCTATTACCCTCGAAAACTAAAACTTTTGAAATAGGAAAAGAGCCTTTAAGCACTTTCTTTACCATGTGCAATCATAAAATAGTCTAATATCTTCATTTTTCCAACATACGTAGCTATTACCCTCGAAAACTAAAACTTTTGAAATAGGAAAAGAGCCTTTAATCACATTCTTTACCATTTGCAATCATAAAATAGTCTAATATCTTCATTTTTCCAACATACGTAGCTATTACCCTCGAAAACGAAAACTTTTGAAATAGGAAAAGAGCCCTTAATCACATTCTTTACCATTTGCAATCATAAAATAGTCTAATATCTTCATTTTTTCAACATACGTAGCTATTACCCTCGAAAACTAAAACTTTTGAAATAGGAAAAGAGCCTTTAAGCACTTTTTTACCATGTGCAAACT
>NW_027065302.1:0-22452 GCF_032884065.1 Artemia franciscana
TAAAGAATGTGATTAAAGGCTCTTTTCCTATGTCAAAAGTTTTAGTTTTCGAGGCTAATAGCTACGTATGTTGGAAAAATGAAGATATTAGACTATTTTATGATTGCACATGGTAAAGAATGTGCTTAAAGACTCTTTTCCTATGTCAAAACTTTTAGTTTTCGAGGGTAATAGCTACGTATGTTGAAAAAATGAAGATATTAGACTATTTTATGATTGCACATGGTAAAGAATGTGCTTAAAGGCTCTTTTCCTATGTCAAAAGTTTTAGTTTTCCAGGGTAATAGCTACGTATGTTGAAAAAATGAAGATATTAGACTATTTTATGATTGCAAATGGTAAAGAATGTGATTAAAGGCTCTTTTCCTATTTCAAAAGTTTTAGTTTTCGAGGGTAATAGCTAGGTCAGTGAAAAAAATGAAGATATTAGACTATTTTATGATTGCACATGGCAAAGAATGTGATTAAAGGCTCTTTTCCTATGTCAAAAGTTTTAGTTTTCGAGGGTAATAGCTTTGTCTGTGGAAAAATGAAGATATTAGACAATTTTATGATTGCACATTGTAAAGAATGTGATTAAAGGCTCTTTTCCTATTTCAAAAGTTTTAGTTTTCGAGGGTAATAGCTACGTATGTTGAAAAATGAAGATATTAGACTATTTTATAATTGGAAATGGTAAAGAATGTGGTTAAAGGCTCTTTTCCTATTTCAAAAGTTTTAGTTTTCGAGGGTAATAGCTATGTCTGTTGAAAAAATGAAGATATTAGACTATTTTATGATTGCAAATGGTAAAGAATGTGATTAAAGGCTCTTTTCCTATTTCAAAAGTTTTAGTTTTCGAGGGTAATAGCTACGTATGTTGGAAAAATGAAGATATTAGACTATTTTATGATTGCACATGGTAAAGAATGTGCTTAAAGGCTCTTTTCCTATGTCAAAAGTTTTAGTTTTCGAGGTTAATAGCCAAGTATGTTAAAAAAAATGAAGATATTAGACTATTTTATGATTGCACATGGTAAAAAATGTGCTTAAAGGCTCTTTTCCTATGTGAAAAGTTTTAGTTTTCGAGGGTAATAGCTACGTATGTTGAAAAAATGAAGATATTAGACTATTTTATGATTGCAAATGGTAAAGAATGTGATTAAAGGCTCTTTTCCTATTTCAAAAGTTTTAGTTTTCGAGGGTAATAGCTAGGTCTGTGAAAAAAAATGTAGATATTAGACTATTTTATGATTGCACATGGTAAAGAATGTGAGTAAAGGCTCTTTTCCTATGTCAAAAGTTTTAGTTTTTGAGGGTAATAGCTTTGTCTGTGGAAAAAATGAAGATATTAGACAATTTTATGATTGCACATGGTAAAGAATGTGATTAAAGGCTCTTTTCCTATTTCAAAAGTTTTAGTTTTCGAGGGTAATAGCTACGTACGTTGAAAAAATGAAAATATTAGACTATTTTATGATTGCACATGGTAAAGAATGTGATTAAAGGCTCTTTTCCTATGTCAAGAGTTTTAGTTTTCGAGGATAATAGCTACGTACGTTGAAAAAATGAAAATATTAGACTATTTTATGATTGCACATGGTAAAGAATGTGATTAAAGGCTCTTTTCCTATGTCAAAAGTTTTAGTTTTCGAGGGTAATAGCTACGTATGTTGAAAAAATGAAGATATTAGACTATTTTATGATTGCAAATGGTAAAGAATGTGATTAAAGGCTCTTTTCCTATTTCAAAAGTTTTAGTTTTCGAGGGTAATAGCTACATATGTTGAAAAAAATGAAGATATTAGACTATTTTATGATTTCACATGATAAAGAATGTGATTAAAGGCTCTTTTCCTATTTCAAAAGTTTTAGTTTTCGAGGGTAATAGCTACATATGTTGAAAAAATGAAGATATTAGACTATTTTATGATTGCATATGGTAAAGAATGTGATTAAAGGCTCTTTTCCTATGTCAAAAGTTTTAGTTTTTGAGGGTAATAGCTACGTATGTTGGAAAAATTGAGATATTAGACTATTTTATGATTGCATATGATAAAGAATGTGCTTAAAGACTCTTTTCCTATGTCAAAAATTTTTGTTTTCGAGGGTAATAGTTACGTATGTTAAAAAAATGAAGATATTAGACTATTTTATGATTGCACATGGTAAAGAATGTGCTTAAAGGCTCTTTTCCTATGTCAAAAGTTTTAGTTTTCCAGGGTAATAGCTACGTATGTTGAAAAAATGAAGATATTAGACTATTTTATGATTGCAAATGGTAAAGAATGTGATTAAAGGCTCTTTTCCTATTTCAAAAGTTTTAGTTTTCGAGGGTAATAGCTAGGTCGGTGAAAAAAAATGAAGATATTAGACTATTTTATGATTGCACATGGCAAAGAATGTGATTAAAGGCTCTTTTCCTATGTCAAAAGTTTTAGTTTTCGAGGGTAATAGCTTTGTCTGTGGAAAAAATGAAGATATTAGACAATTTTATGATTGCACATTGTAAAGAATGTGATTAAAGGCTCTTTTCCTATTTCAAAAGTTTTAGTTTTCGAGGGTAATAGCTACGTATGTTGAAAAAATGAAGATATTAGACTATTTTATGATTGCAAATGGTAAAGAATGTGATTAAAGGCTCTTTTCCTATTTCAAAAGTTTTAGTTTTCGAGGGTAATAGCTATGACTGTTGAAAAAATGAAGATATTAGACTATTTTATGATTGCATATGGTAAAGAATGAAATTATAGGCTCTTTTCCTATGTCAAAAGTTTTAGTTTTCGAGGGTAATAGCTAAGTATGTTGAAAAAATGAAGATATTAGACTATTTTATGATTGCAAACGGTAAAGAATGTGATTAAAGGTTCTTTTCCTATTTCAAAAGTTTTAGTTTTCGAGGGTAATAGCTACGTATGTTGAAAAAATGAAGATATTGGACTATTTTATGATTGCAAATGGTAAAGAATGTGATTAAAGGCTCTTTTCTATGTCAAAAGTTTTAGTTTTCGAGGCTAATAGCTACGTATGTTGGAAAAATGAAGATATTAGACTATTTTATGATTGCACATGGTAAAGAATGTGCTTAAAGGCTCTTTTCCTATGTCAAAAGTTTTAGTTTTCGAGGGTAATAGCTACGTATGTTAAAAAAAAATGAAGATATTAGACTATTTTATGATTGCACATGGTAAAGAATGTGCTTAAAGGCTCTTTTCCTATGTCAAAAGTTTTAGTTTTCGAGGGTAATAGCTTTGTCTGCAGAAAAAATGAAGATATTAGACAATTTTATGATTGCACATTGTAAAGAATGTGATTAAAGGCTCTTTTCCTATTTCAAAAGTTTTAGTTTTTGAGGGTGATAGCTACGTATGTTGAAAAAATGAAGATATTAGACTATTTTATGATTGCAAATGGTAAAGAATGTGATTAAAGGCTCTTTTCCTATTTCAAAAGCTTTAGTTTTCGAGGGTAATAGCTATGTCTGTTGAAAAAATGAAGATATTAGACTATTTTACGATTGCAAATGGTAAAGAATGTGATTAAAGGCTCTTTTCCTATTTCAAAAGTTTTAGTTTTCGAGGGTAATAGCTACGTATGTTGAAAAAATGAAGATATCAGACTATTTTATGATTGCACATGGTAAAGAATGTGACTAAAGGCTCTTTTCCTATTTCAAAAGTTTTAGTTTTCGAGGGTAATAGCTACGTATGTTGAAAAAATGAAGATATTAGACTATTTTATGATTGCAAATGGTAAAGAATGTGATTAAAGGCTCTTTTCCTATGTCAAAAGTTTTAGTTTTCGAAGGTAATAGCTTTGTCTGTGGAAAAAATGAAGATATTAGACAATTTTATGATTGCACATGGTAAAGAATGTGATTAAAGGCTCTTTTCCTATTTCAAAAGTTTTAGTTTTCGAGGGTAATAGCTTAGTATGTTGAAAAAATGAAGATATTAGACTATTTTATGATTGCACATGGTAAAGAATGTGATTAAAGGCTCTTTTCCTATTTCAAAAGTTTTAGTTTTCGAGGGTAATAGCTACGTAAGTTGAAAAAATGAAGATATTAGACTATTTTATGATTGCAAATGGTAAAGAATGTGATTAAAGGTTCTTTTCCTATGTCAAAAGTTTTAGTTTTCGAGGGTAATAGCTACGTATGTTGAAAAAATGAAGATATTAGACTATTTTATGATTGCAAATGGTAAAGAATGTGATTAAAGGCACTTTTCCTATTTCAAAAGTTTTAGTTTTCGAGGGTAATAGCTATGTCTGTGGAAAAATGAAGATATTAGACTATT
Source organism: Artemia franciscana (assembly GCF_032884065.1). Lineage (NCBI taxonomy): Eukaryota > Metazoa > Arthropoda > Branchiopoda > Anostraca > Artemiidae > Artemia > Artemia franciscana. The sequence continues at coordinate 4,281 of NW_027065302.1, forward strand.
TTATGATTGCACATGGTAAAGAATGTGATTAAAGGCTCTTTTCCTATGTCAAAAGTTTTAGTTTTCCAGGGTAATAGCTACGTATGTTAAAAAAAATGAAGATAATAGACTATTTTATGATTGCACATGGTAAAGAATGTGCTTAAAGGCTCTTTTCCTATTTCAAAAGTTTTAGTTTTCGAAGGTTATAGCTACGTATGTTGAAAAAATGAAGATATTAGACAATTTTATGATTGCACATTGTAAAGAATGTGATTAAAGGCTCTTTTCCTATTTCAAAAGTTTTAGTTTTCGAGGGTGATAGCTACGTATGTTGAAAAAATGAAGATATTAGACTATTTTATGATTGCAAATGGTAAAGAATGTGATTAAAGGCTCTTTTCCTATTTCAAAAGTTTTAGTTTTCGAGGGTAATAGCTATGTCTGTTGAAAAAATGAAGATATTAGACTATTTTACGATTGCAAATGGTAAAGAATGTGATTAAAGGCTCTTTTCCTATTTCAAAAGTTTTAGTTTTCGAGGGTAATAGCTACGTATGTTGAAAAAATGAAGATATCAGACTATTTTATGATTGCACATGGTAAAGAATGTGACTAAAGGCTCTTTTCCTATTTCAAAAGTTTTAGTTTTCGAGGGTAATAGCTAGGTATGTTGAAAAAATGAAGATATTAGATTATTTTATGATTGCAAATGGTAAAGAATGTGATTAAAGGCTCTTTTCCTATGTCAAAAGTTTTAGTTTTCGAAGGTAATAGCTTTGTCTGTGGAAAAAATGAAGATATTAGACAATTTTATGATTGCACATGGTAAAGAATGTGATTAAAGGCTCTTTTCCTATGTCAAAAGTTTTAGTTTTCGAGGGTAATAGCTACGTATGTTGAAAAAATGAAGATATTAGACTATTTTATGATTGCACATGGTAAAGAATGTGATTAAAGGCTCTTTTCCTATTTCAAAAGTTTTAGTTTTCGAGGGTAATAGCTACGTAAGTTGAAAAAATGAAGATATTAGACTATTTTATGATTGCAAACGGTAAAGAATGTGATTAAAGGTTCTTTTCCTATTTCAAAAGTTTTAGTTTTCGAGGGTAATAGCTACGTATGTTGAAAAAATGAAGATATTGGACTATTTTATGATTGCAAATGGTAAAGAATGTGATTAAAGGCTCTTTTCTATGTCAAAAGTTTTAGTTTTCGAGGCTAAAGTTTTCAAAAGTTTTAGTTTTCGAGGGTAATAGCTAAGTATGTTGAAAAAATGAAGATATTAGACTATTTTATGATTGCAAACGGTAAAGAATGTGATTAAAGGTTCTTTTCCTATTTCAAAAGTTTGAAATCATAAGGGTAATAGCTACGTATGTTGGAAAAATGAAGATATTAGACTATTTCATAATTGCACATGGTAAAGAATGTGCTTAAAGGCTCTTTTCCTATGTCAAAAGTTTTAGTTTTCGAGGGTAATAGCTTTGTCTGTGGAAAAAATGAAGATATTAGACAATTTTATGATTGCACATTGTAAAGAATGTGATTAAAGGCTCTTTTCCTATTTCAAAAATTTTAGTTTTCGAGGGTAATAGCTACGTATGTTGAAAAATAAAGATATTAGACTATTTTATGATTGCAAATGGTAAAGAATGTGATTAAAGGCTCTTTTCCTATTTCAAAAGTTTTAGTTTTCGAGGGTAATAGCTATGTATGTTGAAAAAATGAAGATATTAGACTATTTTATGATTGTACATGGTAAATAATGTGATTAAAGGCTCTTTTCCTATTTCAAAAGTTTTAGTTTCGAGGGTAATAGCTACGTATGTTGAAAAAATGAAGATATTAGACTATTTTATGATTGCACATGGTAAAGAATGTGATTTAAGGCTCTTTTCCTATTTCAAAAGTTTTAGTTTTTGAGGGTAATAGCTTTGTCTGTGGAAAAAATGAAGATATTAGACAATTTTATGATTGCACATGGTAAAGAATGTGATTAAATGCTCTTTTCCTATGTCAAAAGTTTTAGTTTTCGAGGGTAATAGCTTTGTCTGTGGAAAAAATGAAGATATTAGACAATTTTATGATTGCACATTGTAAAGAATGTGATTAAAGGCTCTTTTCCTATGTCAAAAGTTTTAGTTTTCGAGGGTGATAGCTACGTATGTTGAAAAAAATGAAGATATTAGACTATTTTATGATTGCAAATGGTAAAGAATGTGATTAAAGGCTCTTTTCCTATGTCAAAAGTTTTAGTTTTCGAGGGTAATAGTTTTGTCTGTGGAAAAAATGAAGATATTAGACAGTTTTATGATTGCACATGGTAAAGAATGTGATTAAAGGCTCGTTTCCTATTTCAAAAGTTTTAGTTTTTGAGGGTAATAGCTTAGTATGTTGAAAAAATGAAGATATTAGACTATTTTATGATTGCAAATGGTAAAGAATGTGATTAAAGGCTCTTTTCCTATTTCAAAAGCTTTAGTTTTCGAGGGTTATAGCTATGTCTGTTGAAAAAATGAAGATATAAGACTATTTTACGATTGCAAATGGTAAAGAATGTGATTAAAGGCTCTTTTCCTATTTCAAAAGTTTTAGTTTTTGAGGGTAATAGCTACGTATGTTGAAAAAATGAAGATATTAGACTATTTTATGATTGCATATGGTAAAGAATGTGATTAAAGGCTCTTTTCCTATTTCAAAAGTTTTAGTTTTCGAGGGTAATAGCTACGTATGTTGAAAAAAATGAAGATATTAGACTATTTTATGATTGCAAATGGTAAAGAATGTGATTAAAGGCTCTTTTCCTATGTCAAAAGTTTTAGTTTTCGAGGGTAATAGTTTTGTCTGTGGAAAAAATGAAGATATTAGACAGTTTTATGATTGCACATGGTAAAGAATGTGATTAAAGGCTCGTTTCCTATTTCAAAAGTTTTAGTTTTTGAGGGTAATAGCTTAGTATGTTGAAAAAATGAAGATATTAGACTATTTTATGATTGCACATGGTAAAGAATGTGATTAAAGGCTCTTTTCCTATTTCAAAAGTTTTAGTTTTTGAGGGTAATAGCTACGTATGTTGAAAAAATGAAGATATTAGACCATTTTATGATTGCATATGGTAAAGAATGTGATTAAAGGCTCTTTTCCTATTTCAAAAGTTTTAGTTTTCGAGGGTAATAGCTACGTATGTTGAAAAAATGAAGATATTAGACTATTTTATGATTGCAAATGGTAAAGAATGTGATTAAAGGCTCTTTTCCTATGTCAAAAGTTTTAGTTTTCGAGGGTAATAGTTTTGTCTGTGGAAAAAATGAAGATATTAGACAGTTTTATGATTGCACATGGTAAAGAATGTGATTAAAGGCTCGTTTCCTATTTCAAAAGTTTTAGTTTTTGAGGGTAATAGCTTAGTATGTTGAAAAAATGAAGATATTAGACTATTTTATGATTGCACATGGTAAAGAATGTGATTAAAGGCTCTTTTCCTATTTCAAAAGTTTTAGTTTTCGAGGGTAATAGCTACGTATGTTGAAAAATGAAGATATTAGACTATTTTATGATTGCAAATGGTAAAGAATGTGATTAAAGGCTCTTTTCCTATTTCAAAAGTTTTAGTTTTCGAGGGTAATAGCTATGTCTGTTGAAAAAATGAAGATATTAGACTATTTTATGATTGCAAATGGTAAAGAATGTGATTAAAGGCTCTTTTCCTATTTCAAAAGTTTTAGTTTCGAGGGTAATAGCTAAGTATGTTGAAAAAATGAAGATATTAGACTATTTTATGATTGCACATGGTAAAGATTGTGATTAAAGGCTCTTTTCCTATTTCAAAAGTTTTAGTTTTCGAGGGTAATAGCTAAGTATGTTGAAAAAATGAAGATATTAGACTATTTTATGATTGCAAATGGTAAAGAATGTGATTAAACGCTCTTTGTCTATTTAAAAAGTTTTAGTTTTCGAGGGTAATAGCTACGTATGTTGAAAAAATGAAGATATTAGACTATTTTATGATTGCACATGGTAAAGAATGTGATTAAAGGCTCTTTTCCTATTTCAAAAGTTTTAGTTTTTGAGGGTAATAGCTTTATCTGTGGAAAAAATGAAGATATTAGACAATTTTATGATTGCACATGGTAAAGAATGTGATTAAAGGCTCTTTTCCTATTTCAAAAGTTTTAGTTTTCGAGGGTTATAGCTATGTCTGTTGAAAAAATGAAGATATAAGACTATTTTACGATTGCAAATGGTAAAGAATGTGATTAAAGGCTCTTTTCCTATTTCAAAAGTTTTAGTTTTTGAGGGTAATAGCTACGTATGTTGAAAAAATGAAGATATTAGACTATTTTATGATTGCATATGGTAAAGAATGTGATTAAAGGCTCTTTTCCTATTTCAAAAGTTTTAGTTTTCGAGGGTAATAGCTACGTATGTTGAAAAAATGAAGATATTAGACTATTTTATGATTGCAAATGGTAAAGAATGTGATTAAAGGCTCTTTTCCTATGTCAAAATTTTTAGTTTTCGAGGGTAATAGCTTTGTCTGTGGAAAAAATGAAGATATTAGACAGTTTTATGATTGCACATGGTAAAGAATGTGATTAAAGGCTCGTTTCCTATTTCAAAAGTTTTAGTTTTTGAGGGTAATAGCTTAGTATGTTGAAAAAATGAAGATATTAGACTATTTTATGATTGCACATGGTAAAGAATGTGATTAAAGGCTCTTTTCCTATTTCAAAAGTTTTAGTTTTCGAGGGTAATAGCTACGTTTGTTGAAAAATGAAGATATTAGACTATTTTATGATTGCAAATGGTAAAGAATGTGATTAAAGGCTCTTTTCCTATTTCAAAAGTTTTAGTTTTCGAGGGTAATAGCTATGTCTGTTGAAAAAATGAAGATATTAGACTATTTTATGATTGCACATGGTAAAGAATGTGATTAAAGGCTCTTTTCCTATTTCAAAAGTTTTAGTTTCGAGGGTAATAGCTACATATGTTGAAAAAATGAAGATATTAGACTATTTTATGATTGCACATGGTAAAGATTGTGATTAAAGGCTCTTTTCCTATTTCAAAAGTTTTAGTTTTCGAGGGTAATAGCTAAGTATGTTGAAAAAATGAAGATATTAGACTATTTTATGATTGCAAATGGTAAAGAATGTGATTAAACGCTCTTTGTCTATTTAAAAAGTTTTAGTTTTCGAGGGTAATAGCTACGTATGTTGAAAAAATGAAGATATTAGACTATTTTATGATTGCACATGGTAAAGAATGTGATTAAAGGCTCTTTTCCTATTTCAAAAGTTTTAGTTTTTGAGGGTAATAGCTTTATCTGTGGAAAAAATGAAGATATTAGACAATTTTATGATTGCACATGGTAAAGAATGTGATTAAAGGCTCTTTTCCTATGTCAAAAGTTTTAGTTTTCTAGGGTAATAGCTTTATCTGTGGAAAAAATGAAGATATTAGACAATTTTATGATTGCACATGGTAAAGAATGTGATTAAAGGCTCTTTTCCTATTTCAAAAGTTTTAGTTTTCGAGGGTGATAGCTACGTATGTTGAAAAAATGAAGATATTAGACTATTTTATGATTGCAAATGCTAAAGAATGTGATTAAAGGCTCTTTTCCTATTTCAAAAGCTTTAGTTTTCGAGGGTAATAGCTATGTCTGTTGAAAAAATGAAGATATAAGACTATTTTACGATTGCAAATGGTAAAGAATGTGATTAAAGGCTCTTTTCCTATTTCAAAAGTTTTAGTTTTCGAGGGTAATAGCTACGTATATTGAAAAAATGAAGATATTAGACTATTTTATGATTGCATATGGTAAAGAATGTGATTAAAGGCTCTTTTCCTATTTCAAAAGTTTTAGTTTTCGAGGGTAATAGCTACGTATGTTGAAAAAATGAAGATATTAGACTATTTTATGATTGCAAATGGTAAAGAATGTGACTAAAGGCTCTTTTCCTATGTCAAAAGTTTTAGTTTTCGAGGGTAATAGTTTTGTCTGTGGAAAAAATGAAGATATTAGACAATTTTATGATTGCACATGGTAAAGAATGTGATTAAAGGCTCGTTTCCTATTTCAAAAGTTTTAGTTTTCGAGGGTAATAGCTTAGTATGTTGAAAAAATGAAGATATTAGACTATTTTATGATTGCACATGGTAAAGAATGTGATTAAAGGCTCTTTTCCTATTTCAAAAGTTTTAGTTTTCGAGGGTAATAGCTACGTAAGTTGAAAAAATGAAGATATTAGACTATTTTACGATTGCAAATGGTAAAGAATGTGATTAAAGGTTCTTTTCCTATGTCAAAAGTTTTACTTTTCGAGGGTAATAGCTACGTATGTTGAAAAAATGAAGATATTAGACTATTTTATGATTGAAAATGGTAAAGAATGTGATTAAAGGCTCTTTTCCTATTTCAAAAGTTTTAGTTTTCGAGGGTAATAGCTATGTCTGTGGAAAAAATGAAGATATTAGACAATTTTCTGATTACACATGGTAAAGAATGTGATTAAAGGCTCTTTTCCTATGTCAAAAGTTTTAGTTTTCCAGGGTAATAGCTACGTATGTTAAAAAAATGAAGATAATAGACTATTTTATGATTGCACATGGTAAAGAATGTGATTTAAGGCTCTTTTCCTATTTCAAAAGTTTTAGTTTTCGAGGGTAATAGCTACGTATGTTGAAAAAATGAAGATATTAGACTATTTTATGATTGCACATGGTAAAGAATGTGATTAAAGGCTCTTTTCCTATTTCAAAAGTTTTAGTTTTCGAGGGTAATAGCTAGGTATGTTGAAAAAATGAAGATATTAGACTATTTTATGATTGCAAATGGTAAAGAATGTGATTAAGGGCTCTTTTCCTATGTCAAAAGTTTTAGTTTTCGAGGTTAATAGCTACGTATGTTGAAAAAATGAAGATATTAGACTATTTTATGATTGCAAATGGTAAAGAATGTGATTAAAGGTTCTTTTCCTATTTCAAAAGTTTTAGTTTTCGAGGGTAATAGGTACGTATGTTGAAAAAATGAAAATATTAGACAATTTTTTTATTGCAAATGGTAAAGAATGTGATTAAAGGCTCTTTTCCTATTTCAAAAGTTTTAGTTTTCGAGGGTAATAGCTACGTATGTTGGAAAAATGAAGATATTAGACTATTTTATGATTGCACATGGTAAAGAATGTGATTAAAGGCTCTTTTCCTATTTCAAAAGTTTTAGTTTTCGAGGGTAATAGCTAGGTATGTTGAAAAAATGAAGATATTAGACTATTTTATGATTGCAAATGGTAAAGAATGTGATTAAGGGCTCTTTTCCTATGTCAAAAGTTTTAGTTTTCGAGGGTAATAGCTACGTATGTTGAAAAAATGAAGATATTAGACTATTGTATGATTGCAAATGGTAAAGAATGTGATTAAAGGTTCTTTTCCTATTTCAAAAGTTTTAGTTTTCGAGGGTAATAGCTACGTATGTTGAAAAAATGAAGATATTAGACTATTTTATGATTGCAAATGGTAAAGAATGTGATTAAAGGCTCTTTTCCTATTTCAAAAGTTTTAGTTTTCGAGGGTAATAGCTATGTCTGTGGAAAAAATGAAGATAATAGACTATTTTATGATTGCAAATGGTAAAGAATGTGATTAAAGGCTCTTTTCCTATGTCAAAAGTTTTAGTTTTCGAGGGTAATAGCTACGTATGTTGAAAAAATGAATATTAGACTATTTTATGATTGCAAATGGTAAAGAATGTGATTAAAGGCTCTTTTCCTATTTCAAAAGTTTTAGTTTTCGAGGGTAATAGCTATGTCTGTTGAAAAAATGAAGATATTAGACAATTTTCTGATTACACATGGTAAAGAATGTGATTAAAGGCTCTTTTCCTATGTCAAAAGTTTTAGTTTTCCAGGGTAATAGCTACGTATGTTAAAGAAATGAAGATAATAGACAATTTTATGATTGCACATGGTAAAGAATGTGATTTAAGGCTCTTTTCCTATTTCAAAAGTTTTAGTTTTCGAGGGTAATAGCTACGTATGTTGAAAAAATGAAGATATTAGACTATTTTATGATTGCACATGGTAAAGAATGTGACTAAAGGCTCTTTTCCTATTTCAAAAGTTTTAGTTTTCGAGGGTAATAGCTAGGTATGTTGAAAAAATGAAGATATTAGACTATTTTATGATTGCAAATGGTAAAGAATGTGATTAAGGACTCTTTTCCTATGTCAAAAGTTTTAGTTTTCGAGGGTAATAGCTACGTATGTTGAAAAAATGAAGATATTAGACTATTTTATGATTGCAAATGGTAAAGAATGTGATTAACGGTTCTTTTCCTATTTCAAAAGTTTTAGTTTTCGAGGGTAATAGCTACGTATGTTGAAAAAATGAAGATATTAGACTATTTTATGATTGCAAATGGTAAAGAATGTGATTAAAGGCTCTTTTCCTATGTCAAAAGTTTTAGTTTTCGAGGGTAATAGCTACGTATGTTGGAAAAATGAAGATATTAGACTATTTTATAATTGCACATGGTAAAGAATGTGCTTAAAGGCTCTTTTCCTAGGTCAAAAGTTTTAGTTTTCGAGGGTAATAGCTATGTATGTTGGAAAAATGAAGATATTAGACTATTTTATGATTGCACATGGTAAAGAATGTGATTAAAGGCTCTTTTTCTATTTCAAAAGTTTTAGTTTTCGAGGGTAATAGCTACGTATGTTGAAAACATGAAGATATTAGACTATTTTATGATTGCAAATGGTAAAGAATGTGATTAAAGGCTCTTTTCCTATGTCAAAAGTTTTAGTTTTTTATGGTATTAGCTCTGTCTGTGGAAAAAATGAAGATATCAGACAATTTTTTTATTGCACATGGTAAAGAATGTGATTAAAGGCTCTTTTCCTATTTCAAAAGTTTTAGTTTTCGAGGGTAATAGCTACGTATGTTGAAAAAATGAACATATTAGACTATTTTATGATTGCACATGGTAAAGAATGGGATTAAAGGCTCTTTTCCTATTTCAAAAGTTTTAGTTTTCGAGGGTAATAGCTACATATGTTGAAAAAATGAAGATATTAGACTATTTTATGATTGCACATGGTAAAGAATGTGATTAAAGGCTCTTTTCCTATTTCAAAAGTTTTAGTTTTCGAGGGTAATAGCTACATATGTTGAAAAAATGAAGATATTGGACTATTTTATGATTGCACATGGTAAATAATGTGATTAAAGGCTCTTTTCCTATGTCAAAAGTTTTAGTTTTTGAGGTTAATAGCTACGTATGTTGGAAAAATGAAGATATTAGACTATTTTATGATTGCATATGATAAAGAATGTGCTTAAAGACTCTTTTCCTATGTCAAAAATTTTAGTTTTCGAGGGTAATAGCTAAGTATGTTGAAAAAATGAAGATATTAGACTATTTTATGATTGCACATGGTAAAGAATGTGCTTAAAGGCTCTTTTCCTATGTCAAAAGTTTTAGTTTTCGAGGGTAATAGCTACGTATGTTGAAAAAATGAAGATATTAGACTATTTTATGATTGCAAATGGTAAAGAATGTGATTAAAGGCTCTTTTCCTATTTCAAAAGTTTTAGTTTTCGAGGGTAATAGCTAGGTCGGTGAAAAAAATGAAGATATTAGACTATTTTATGATTGCACATGGCAAAGAATGTGATTAAAGGCTCTTTTCCTATGTCAAAAGTTTTAGTTTTCGAGGGTAATAGCTTTGTCTGTGGAAAAAATGAAGATATTAGACAATTTTATGATTGCACATTGTAAAGAATTTGAATTAAAGGCTCTTTTCCTATTTCAAAAGTTTTAGTTTTCGAGGGTAATAGCTACGTATGTTGAAAAAATGAAGATATTAGACTATTTTATGATTGCAAATGGTAAAGAATGTGATTAAAGGCTCTTTTCCTATTTCAAAAGTTTTAGTTTTCGAGGGTAATAGCTATGTCTGTTGAAAAAATGAAGATATTAGACTATTTTATGATTGCAAATGGTAAAGAATGTGATTAAAGGCTCTTTTCCTATTTCAAAAGTTTTAGTTTTCGAGGGTAATAGCTACGTATGTTGGAAAAATGAAGATATTAGACTATTTTATGATTGCACATGGTAAAGAATGTGCTTAAAGGCTCTTTTCCTATGTCAAAAGTTTTAGTTTTCGAGGTTAATAGCCACGTATGTTAAAAAAAATGAAGATATTAGACTATTTTATGATTGCACATGGTAAAAAATGTGCTTAAAGGCTCTTTTCCTATGTCAAATGTTTTAGTTTTCGAGGATAATAGCTACGTATGTTGAAAAAATGAAGATATTAGACTATTTTATGATTGCAAATGGTAAAGAATGTGATTAAAGGCTCTTTTCCTATTTCAAAAGTTTAGTTTTCGAGGGCAATAGCTAGGTCTGTGAAAAAAAATGAAGATATTAACCTATTTTATGATTACACATGGTAAAGAATGTGATTAAAGGCTCTTTTCCTATGTCAAAAGTTTTAGTTTTTGAGGGTAATAGCTTTGTCTGTGGAAAAAATGAAGATATTAGACAATTTTATGATTGTACATGGTAAAAAATGTGATTAAAGGCTCTTTTCCTATTTTAAAAGTTTTAGTTTTCGAGGGTAATAGCTACGTACGTTGAAAAAATGAAAATATTAGACTATTTTATGATTGCACATGGTAAAGAATGTGATTAAAGGCTCTTTTCCTATGTCAAGAGTTTTAGTTTTCGAGGATAATAGCTACGTACGTTGAAAAAATGAAAATATTAGACTATTTTATGATTGCACATGGTAAAGAATGTGATTAAAGGCTCTTTTCCTATGTCAAAAGTTTTAGTTTTCGAGGGTAATAGCTACGTATGTTGAAAAAATGAAGATATTAGACTATTTTATGATTGCACATGGTAAAGAATGTGATTAAAGGCTCTTTTCCTATTTCAGAAGTTTTAGTTTTCGAGGGTAATAGCTACATATGTTGAAAAAATGAAGATATTAGACTATTTTATGATTGCATATGGTAAAGAATGTGATTAAAGGCTCTTTTCCTATGTCAAAAGTTTTAGTTTTTCAGGGTAATAGCTACGTATGTTGGAAAAATGAAGATATTAGACAATTTTATGATTGCATATGATAAAGATTGTGCTTAAAGACTCTTTTCCTATGTCAAAAATTTTAGTTTTCGAGGGTAATAGCTACGTATGTTGTTAAAATGAAGATATTAGACTATTTTATGATTGCTCATGGTAAATAATGTGGTTAAAGGCTCTTTTCCTATGTCAAAAGTTTTAGTTTTCGAGGGTAATAGCTACGTATGTTGAAAAAATGAAGATATTAGACTAGTTTATGATTGCAAATGGTAAAGAATGTGATTAAAGGCTCTTTTCCTATTTCAAAAGTTTTAGTTTTCGAGGATAATAGCTAGTTCGGTGAAAAAAATGAAGATATTAGACTATTTTATGATTGCACATGGCAAAGAATGTGATTAAAGGCTCGTTTCCTATGTCAAAAGTTTTAGTTTTCGAGGGTAATAGGTTTGTCTGTGGAAAAAATGAAAATATTAGACAATTTTATGATTGCACATTGTAAAGAATGTGATTAAAGGCTCTTTTCCTATTTCAAAAGTTTTAGTTTTCGAGGGTAATAGCTACGTATGTTGAAAAAATGAAGATATTAGACTATTTTATGATTGCAAATGGTAAAGAATGTGATTAAAGGCTCTTTTCCTATTTCAAAAGTTTTAGTTTTCGAGGGTAATAGCTATGTCTGTTGAAAAAATGAAGATATTAGACTATTTTATGATTGCAAATGGTAAAGAATGTGATTAAAGGCTCTTTTCCTATTTCAAAAGTTTTAGTTTTCGAGGGTAATAGCTACGTATGTTGGAAAAATGAAGATATTAGACTATTTTATGATTGCACATGGTAAAGAATGTGCTTAAAGGCTATTTTCCTATGGCAAAAGTTTTAGTTTTCGAGGTTAATAGCCACGTATGTTAAAAAAAATGAAGATATTAGACTATTTTATGATTGCACATGGTAAAAAATGTGCTTAAAGGCTCTTTTCCTATGTCAAAAGTTTTAGTTTTCGAGGGTAATAGCTACGTATGTTGAAAAAATGAAGATATTAGACTATTTTATGATTGCAAATGGTAAAGAATGTGATTAAAGGCTCTTTTCCTATTTCAAAAGTTTTAGTTTTCGAGGGTAATAGCTAGGTCTGTGAAAAAAAATGTAGAAATTAGACTATTTTATGATTGCACATGGTAAAGAATGTGATTAAAGGCTCTTTTCCTATGTCAAAAGTTTTAGTTTTGAGGGTAATAGCTTTGTCTGTGGAAAAGATGAAGATATTAGACAATTTTATGATTGCACATGGTAAAGAATGTGATTAAAGGCTCTTTTCCTATGTCAAAAGTTTTAGTTTTCGATGGTAATAGCTCTGTCTGTGGAAAAAATGAAGATATTAGACAATTTTTTTATTGCACATGGTAAAGAATGTGATTAAAGGCTCTTTTCCTATTTCAAAAGTTTTAGTTTTCGAGGGTAATAGCTACGTATGTTGAAAAAATGAAGATAATAGACTATTTTATGATTGCACATGGTAAAGAATGTGATTAAAGGCTCTTTTCCTATTTCAAAAGTTTTAGTTTTCGAGGGTAATAGCTTAGTATGTTGAAAAAAATGAAGATATTAGACTATTTTATGATTGCACATGGTAAAGAATGTGATTAAAGGCTCTTTTCCTATTTCAAAAGTTTTAGTTTTCGAGGGTAATAGCTACGTAAGTTGAAAAAATGAAGATATTAGACTATTTTATGATTGCAAATGGTAAAGAATGTGATTAAAGGTTCTTTTCCTATGTCAAAAGTTTTAGTTTTCGAGGGTAATAGCTACGTATGTTGAAAAAATGAAGATATTAGACTATGTTATGATTGCAAATGGTAAAGAATGTGATTAAAGGCTCTTTTCCTATTTCAAAAGTTTTAGTTTTCGAGGGTAATAGCTATGTCTGTAGAAAAAATGAAGATATTAGACAATTTTCTGATTACACATGGTAAAGAATGTGATTAAAGGCTCTTTTCCTATGTCAAAAGTTTTAGTTTTCCAGGGTAATAGCTACGTATGTTAAAAAAATGAAGATAATAGACTATTTTATGATTGCACATGGTAAAGAATGTGATTTAAGGCTCTTTTCCTATTTCAAAAGTTTTAGTTTTCGAGGGTAATAGCTACGTATGTTGAAAAAATGAAGATATTAGACTATTTTATGATTGCACATGGTAAAGAATGTGATTAAAGGCTCTTTTCCTATTTCAAAAGTTTTAGTTTTCGAGGGTAATAGCTAGGTATGTTGAAAAAATTAAGATATTAGACTATTTTATGATTGCAAATGGTAAAGAATGTGATTAAGGGCTCTTTTCCTATGTCAAAAGTTTTAGTTTTCGAGGGTAATAGCTACGTATGTTGAAAAAATGAAGATATTAGACTATTTTATGATTGCAAATGGTAAAGAATGTGATTAAAGGTTCTTTTCCTATTTCAAAAGTTTTAGTTTTCGAGGGTAATAGCTACGTATGTTGAAAAAATGAAGATATTAGACTATTTTATGATTGCAAATGGTAAAGAATGTGATTAAAGGCTCTTTTCCTATGTCAAAAGTTTTAGTTTTCGAGGTAATAGCTACGTATGTTGGAAAAATGAAGATATTAGACTATTTTATAATTGCACATGGTAAAGAATGTGCTTAAAGGCTCTTTTCCTAGGTCAAAAGTTTTAGTTTTCGAGGGTACTAGCTACGTATGTTGGAAAAAATGAAGATATTAGACTATTTTATGATTGCACATGGTAAAGAATGTGATTAAAGGCTCTTTTTTCTATTTCAAAAGTTTTAGTTTTCGAGGTTAATAGCTACATATGTTGAAAACATGAAGATATTAGACTATTTTATGATTGCAAATTGTAAAGAATGTGATTAAAGGCTCTTTTCCTATTTCAAAAGTTTTAGTTTTCGATGGTAATAGCTCTGTCTGTGGAAAAAATGAAGATATTAGACAATTTTTTTATTGCACATGGTAAAGAATGTGATTAAAGGCTCTTTTCCTATTTCAAAAGTTTTAGTTTTCGAGGGTAATAGCTACGTATGTTTAAAAAATGAAGATATTAGACTATTTTATGATTGCACATGGTAAAGAATGTGATTAAAGGCTCTTTTCCCATTTCAAAAGTTTTAGTTTTCGAGGGTAATAGCTACATATGTTGAAAAAATGAAGATATTAGACTATTTTATGATTGCACATGGTAAAGAATGTGATTAAAGGCTCTTTTCCTATTTCAAAAGTTTTAGTTTTCGAGGGTAATAGCTACATATGTTGAAAAAAAATGAAGATATTGGACTATTTTATGATTGCACATGGTAAAGAATGTGATTAAAGGCTCTTTCTCTATGTCAAAAGTTTTAGTTTTTGAGGTTAATAGCTACGTATGTTGGAAAAATGAAGATATTAGACTATTTTATGATTGCATATGATAAAGAATGTGCTTAAAGACTCTTTTCCTGTGTCAAAAATTTTAGTTTTCGAGGGTAATAGCTACGTATGTTGAAAAAATGAAGATATTAGACTATTTTATGATTGCACTTGGTAAAGAATGTGCTTAAAGGCTCTTTTCCTATGTCAAAAGTTTTAGTTTTCCAGGGTAATAGCTACGTATGTTGAAAAAAATGAAGATATTAGACTATTTTATGATTGCAAATGGTAAAGAGATGTGATTAAAGGCTCTTTTCCTATTTCAAAAGTTTTAGTTTTCGAGGGTAATAGCTAGGTCGGTGAAAAAAAATGAAGATATTAGACTATTTTATGATTGCACATGGGCAAAGAATGTGATTAAAGGCTCTTTTCCTATGTCAAAAGTTTTTAGTTTTCGAGGGTAATAGCTTTGTCTGTGGAAAAAAATGAAGATATTAGACAATTTTATGATTGCACATTGTAAAGAATGTGATTAAAGGCTCTTTTCCCTATTTCAAAAGTTTTAGTTTTCGAGGGGTAATAGCTACGTATGTTGAAAAAATGAAGATATTAGACTATTTTATGATTGCAAATGGTAAAGAATGTGATTAAAAGCTCTTTTCCTATTTCAAAAGTTTTAGTTTTCGAGGGTAATAGCTATGTCTGTTGAAAAAATGAAGATATTAGACTATTTTATGATTGCAAATGGTAAAGAATGTGATTAAAGGCTCTTTTCCTATTTCAAAAGTTTTAGTTTTCGAGGGTAATAGCTACGTATGTTGGAAAAATGAAGATATTAGACTATTTTATGATTGCACATGGTAAAGAATGTGCTTAAAGGCTCTTTTCCTATGTCAAAAGTTTTAGTTTTCGAGGTTAATAGCCACGTATGTTAAAAAAAATGAAGATATTAGACTATTTTATGATTGCACATGGTAAAAAATGTGCTTAAAGGCTCTTTTCCTATGTCAAAAGTTTTAGTTTTCGAGGGTAATAGCTACGTATGTTGAAAAAATGAAGATATTAGACTATTTTATGATTGCAAATGGTAAAGAATGTGATTAAAGGCTCTTTTCCTATTTCAAAAGTTTTAGTTTTCGAGGGTAATAGCTAGGTCCTGTGAAAAAAAAATGTAGATATTAGACTATTTTATGATTGCACATGGTAAAGAATGTGATTAAAGGCTCTTTTCCTATGTCAAAAGCTTTAGTTTTGAGGGTAATAGCTTTGTCTGTGGAAAAAATTAAGATATTAGACAATTTTATGATTGCACATGGTAAAAAATGTGATTAAAGGCTCTTTTACTATTTCAAAAGTTTTAGTTTTCGAGGGTAATAGCTACGTACGTTGAAAAAATGAAAATATTAGACTATTTTATGATTGCACATGGTAAAGAATGTGATTAAAGGCTCTTTTCCTATGTCAAGAGTTTTAGTTTTCGAGGATAATAGCTACGTACGTTGAAAAAATGAAATATTAGACTATTTTATGATTGCACATGGTAAAGAATGTGATTAAAGGCTCTTTTCCTATGTCAAAAGTTTTTAGTTTTCGAGGGTAATAGCTACATATGTTGAAAAAATGAAGATAATAGACTATTTTATGATTGCAAATGGTAAAGAATGTGATTAAAGGCTCTTTTCCTATTTCAAAAGTTTTAGTTTTCGAGGGGTAATAGCTACATATGTTGAAAAAATGAAGATATTAGACTATTTTATGATTGCACATGGTAAAGAATGTGATTAAAGGCTCTTTTCCTATTTCAAAAGTTTTAGTTTTCGAGGGTAATAGCTACATATGTTGAAAAAATGAAGATATTAGACTATTTTATGATTGCACATGGTAAAGAATGTGATTAAAGGCTCTTTTCTATGTCAAAAGTTTTAGTTTTTGAGGGTAATAGCTAGTATGTTGGAAAAATGAAGATATTAGACTATTTTATGATTGCATATGATAAAGATTGTGCTTAAAGACTCTTTTCCTATGTCAAAAATTTTAGTTTTCGAGGGTAATAGCTACGTATGTTGATAAAATGAAGATATTAGACTATTTTATGATTACACATGGTAAAGAATGTGCTTAAAGGCTCTTTTCCTATGTCAAAAGTTTTAGTTTTCCAGGGTAATAGCTACGTATGTTGAAAAAATGAAGATATTAGACTATTTTATGATTGCAAATGGTAAAGAATGTGATTAAAGGCTCTTTTCCTATTTCAAAAGTTTTAGTTTTCGAGGGTAATAGCTAGGTCGGTGAAAAAAATGAAGATATAGACTATTTTATGATTGCACATGGGCAAAGAATGTGATTAAAGGCTCGTTTCCTATGTCAAAAGTTTTAGTTTTCGAGGGTAATAGCTTTGTCTGTGGAAAAAATGAAGATATTAGACAATTTTATGATTGCACATTGTAAAGAATGTGATTAAAGGCTCTTTTCCTATTTCAAAAGTTTTAGTTTTCGAGGGTAATAGCTACTTATGTTGAAAAAATGAAGATATTAGACTATTTTATGATTGCAAATGGTAAAGAATGTGATTCAAGGCTCTTTTCCTATTTCAAAAGTTTTAGTTTTCGAGGGTAATAGCTATGTCTGTTGAAAAAAATGAAGATATTAGACTATTTTATGATTGCAAATGGTAAGAATGTGATTAAAGGCTCTTTTCCTATTTCAAAAGTTTTAGTTTTCGAGGGTATTAGCTACGTATGTTGGAAAAATGAAGATATTAGACTATTTTATGATTGCACATGGTAAAGAATGTGCTTAAAGGCTCTTTTCCTATGTCAAAAGTTTTAGTTTTCGAGGTTAATAGCCACGTATGTTAAAAAAAATGAAGATATTAGACTATTTTATGATTGCACATGGTAAAAAATGTGCTTAAAGGCTCTTTTCCTATGTCAAAAGTTTTAGTTTTCGAGGGTAATAGCTACGTATGTTGAAAAAATGAAGATATTAGACTATTTTATGATTGCAAATGGTAAAGAATGTGATTAAAGGCTCTTTTCCTATTTCAAAAGTTTTAGATTTCGAGGGTAATAGCAAGGTCTGTGAAAAAAAATGTAGATATTAGACCATTTTATGATTGCACATGGTAAAGAATGTGATTTAAAGGCTCTTTTCCTATGTCAAAAGTTTTTAGTTTTTGAGGGTAATAGCTTTGTCTGTGGAAAAAATGAAGATATTAGACAATTTTATGATTGCACATGGTAAAGAATGTGATTAAAGGCTCTTTTCCTATTTCAAAAGTTTTAGTTTTCGAGGGGTAATAGCTACGTACGTTGAAAAAAATGAAAATATTAGACTATTTTATGATTGCACATGGTAAAGAATGTGATTAAAGGCTCTTTTCCTATGTCAAGAGTTTTAGTTTTCGAGGATAATAGCTACGTACGTTGAAAAAATGAAAATATTAGACTATTTTATGATTGCACATGGTAAAGAATGTGATTAAAGGCTCTTTTCCTATGTCAAAAGTTTTAGTTTTCGAGGGTAATAGCTACGTATGTTGAAAAAATGAAGATTTAGACTATTTTATGATTGCAAATGGTAAAGCATGTGATCAAAGGCTCTTTTCCTATGTCAAAAGTTTTAGTTTTCCAGGGTAATAGCTACGTATGTTGAAAAAACTGAAGATATTAGACTATTTTATGATTGCACATGGTAAAGAATGTGATTAAAGGCTCTTTCCT
>NW_027065303.1:0-22450 GCF_032884065.1 Artemia franciscana
AACTTTTGAAATAGGAAAAGAGCCTTTAATCACATTCTTTACCATTTGCAATCATAAAATAGTTTAATATCTTCATTTTTTCAACATACGTAGCTTTTACCCTAGAAAACTAAAACTTTTGAAATAGGAAAAGAGCCTTTAATCACATTGTTTACCATGAGCAATCATAAAATAGTCTAATATCTTCATTTTTTCAACAGACCTAGCTATTACCCTTGAAAACTAAAACTTTTGAAATAGGAAAAGAGCCTTTAATCACATTCTTTACCATTTGCAATCTTAAAATTGTCTAATATCTACAATTTTTCAACATATGTGGCTATTACCCTCGAAAACTAAAACTTTTGAAATAGGAAAAGAGTCTTTAATCACATTCTTTGCCATGTGCAATCACAAAATTGTCTAATATCTTTATTTTTTCAACATACGTAGCTATTACCCTCGAAAACTAAAACTTTTGAAATAGGAAAAGAGCCTTTAATCACATTCTTTACCATTTGCAATTATAAAATAGTCTAATATCTTCATTTTTTCAACATACGTAGCTATTACCCTCGAAAACTAAAACTTTTGAAATAGGAAAAGAGCCTTTAATCACATTCTTTAACATGTGCAATCATAAAATAGTCTAATATCTTCATTTTTTCAACATACGTAGCTAATTCAAAATAGATTTGAAATAGGAAAAGAGCCTTTAATCACATTCTTTATCATTTGCAATAATAGAATAGTCTAATATCTTCATTTTTTCCACAGACCTAACTATTACCCTCGAAAACTAAAACTTTTGAAATAGGAAAAGAGCCTTTAATCACATTCTTTACCATTTGCAATCATAAAATAGTCTAATATCTTCATTTTTTCAACATACGTAGCTATTACCCTTGAAAACTAAAACTTTTGAAATAGGAAAAGAGCCTTTAATCACATTCTTTACCGTGTTCAATCATAAAATAGTCAAATATGTTCATTTTTTCAACATACGTAGCTATTACCCTCGAAAACTAAAACTTTTGACGTAGGAAAAAAGCCTTTAATCACATTCTTTACCATGTGCAATCATAAAATAGTCTAATATTTTCATTTTTTTTCCACAAACAAAGCTATTACCCTCAAAACTAAAACTTTTGAAATAGGAAAAGAGCCTTTAATCACATTCTTTACCATGTGCAATCATAAAATAGTCTAATATCTTCATTTTTCCAACATACGTAGCTATTACCCTCGAAAACTAAAACTTTTGAAATAGGAAAAGAGCCTTTAATCCCATTCTTTACCATTTGCAATCATAAAATTGTCTAAAATCTTCATTTTTTTCAACATACGTAGCTATTACCCTCGAAAACTAAAACTTTTGACATAGGAAAAGAGCCTTTAATCACATTCTTTACCATTTGCAATCATAAAATAGTCTAATATCTTCATTTTTTCAACGTACGTAGCTATTACCCTCGAAAACTAAAACTTTTGATATAGGAAAAGAGCCTTTAATCACATTCTTTACCAGGTGCAATCATAAAATAGTCTAATATCTTCATTTTTTCAACATACGTAGCTATTACCCTCTAAAACTAAAACTTTTGACATAGGGAAAGAGCCTTTAATCACATTCTTTACCATGTGCAATCATAAAATAGTCTAATATCTTCATTTTTTCAACATACATAGCTATTACCCTCGAAAACTAAAACTTTTGAAATAGGAAAAGAGCCTTTAATCACATTCATTACCATTTGCAATCATAAAATAGTCTAATATCTTCATTTTTTCAACATACATAGCTATTACCCTCGAAAACTAAAACTTTTGAAATAAGAAAAGAGCCTTTAATCACATTCTTTACCATTTGCAATCATAAAATAGTCTAATATCTTCATTTTTTCCAAAGACGTAACTATTATCCTCGAAAACTAAAACTTTTTAAATAGGAAAAGAGCCTTTAATCACATTCTTTACCATTTGCAATCATAAAATGGTCTAATATCTTCATTTTTCCAACATACGTAGCTATTACCCTCGAAAACTAAAACTTTTGACATAGGAAAAGTGCCTTTAATCACATTCTTTACCATTTGCAATCATAAAATAGTCTAATATCTTCATTTTTTTAACATACGTAGCTATTACCCTCGAAAACTAAAACTTTTGAAATAGGAAAAGAGCCTTTAATCACATTATTTACCATTTGCAATCATAAAATAGTCTAATATCTTCATTTCTTCAGCATACGTAGCTATTACCCTCGAAAACTAAAACCATTGAAATAGGAAAAGAGCCTTTAATCAACTTCTTTACCATGTGCAATTATAAAATAGTCTAATATCTTCATTTTTTCAACATACGTAGCTATTACCCTCGAAAACTAAAACTTTTGACATAGCAAAAGAGCCTTAAATCACATTCTTTACCATGTGCAATCATAAAATAGTCTAATATCTTCATTTTTTCAACATACGTAGCTATTACCCTCGAAAACTAAAACTTTTGACATAGGAAAAGAGCCTTTAATCACATTCTTTACCATTTGCAATCATAAAATTGTCTAATATCTTCATTTTTTCAACAAACGTAGCTATTACCCTCGAAAACTAAAACTTTTGAAATAGGAAAAGAGCCTTTAATCACATTCTTTACCATGTCCAATCATAAAATAGTCTAATATCTTCCTTTTTGCCACAGACATAGCTATTACCCTCGAAAACTAAAACTTTTGAAATAGGAAAAGAACCTTTAATCACATTCTTTACCATTTGCAATCATAAAATGGTCTAATATCTTCATTTTTTCAACATACGTAGCTATTACCCTCGAAAACTAAAACTTTTGAAATAGGAAAAGAGATTTTAATCACATTCTTTACCATGTGCAATCATAAAATAGTCTAATATCTTCATTTTTTACACAGACATAGCTATTACCCTCGAAAACTAAAACTTTTGAAATAGGAAAAGAGCCTTTAATCACATTCCTTACCATTTGCAATCATAAAATAGTCTAATATCTTCATTTCTTCCACAGACATAGCTATTACTCTCGAAAACTAAAACTTTTGAAATAGGAAAAGAGCCTTTAATCACATTCTTTACCATTTGCAATCATAAAATAGTCTAATATCTTCATTTTTTCCACATACGTAGCTCTTACCCTCGAAAACTAAAACTTTTGAAATAGGAAAAGAGATTTTAATCACATTCTTTACCATGTGCAATCATAAAATTGTCTAATATATTCATTTTTCCAACATACGTAGCTATTACCCTCGAAAACTAAAACTTTTGAAATAGGAAAAGAGCCTTTAATCACATTCTTTACCATTTGCAATCATAAAATAGTCTAATATCTTCATTTTTTCCACAGACAAAGCTATTACCCTCGAAAACTAAAACTTTTTAAATAGAAAAAGAGCCTTTAATCACATTCTTTACCATGTGCAATCATAAAATAGTCTAATATCTTCATTTTTTCCACAGACATAACTATTACCCTCGAAAACTAAAACTTTTAAAATGGGAAAAGAGCCTTTAATCACATTCTTTACCATTTGCAATCATAAAATAGTCTAATATCTTCATTTTCTCAACATACGTAGCTATTACCCTTGAAAACTAAAACTTTTGAAATAGGAAAAGAGCCTTTAATCACATTCTTTACCGTTTTTCAATCATAAAATAGTCAAATGTGTTCATTTTTTCAACATACGTAGCTATTACCCTCGAAAACTAAAACTTTTGACGTAGGAAAAGAGCCTTTAATCACATTCTTTACCATGTGCAATCATAAAATAGTCTAATATTTTCATTTTTTTCCACAAACAAAGCTATTACCCTCGAAAACTAAAACTTTTGAAATAGGAAAAGAGCCTTTAATCACATTCTTTACCATGTGCAATCATAAAATAGTCTAATATCTTCATTTTTCCAACATACGTAGCTATTACCCTCGAAAACTACAACTTTTGAAATAGGAAAAGAGCCTTTAATCCCATTCTTTACCCTTTGCAATCATAAAATTGTCTAAAATCTTCATTTTTTTCAACATACGTAGCTATTACCCTCGAAAACTAAAACTTTTGACATAGGAAAAGAGCCTTTAATCACATTCTTTACCATTTGCAATCATAAAATAGTCTAATATCTTCATTTTTTCAACGTACGTAGCTATTACCCTCGAAAACTAAAACTTTTGATATAGGAAAAGAGCCTTAATCACATTCTTTACCATGTGCAATCATAAAATAGTCTAATATCTTCATTTTTTCAACATACGTAGCTATTACCCTCTAAAACTAAAACTTTTGACATAGGGAAAGAGCCTTTAATCACATTCTTTACCATGTGCAATCATAAAATAGTCTAATATCTTCATTTTTTCAACATACATAGCTATTACCCTCGAAAACTAAAACTTTTGCAATAGAAAAAGAGCCTTTAATCACATTCTTTACCATTTGCAATCATAAAATAGGCTAATATCTTCATTTTTTCAACATACATAGCTATTACCCTCGAAAACTAAAACTTTTGAAATAGGAAAAGAGCCTTTAATCACATTCTTTACCATTTGCAATCATAAAATAGTCTAATATCTTCATTTTTTCCACAGACATAACTATTACCCTCGAAAACTAAAACTTTTGAAATAGGAAAAGAGCCTTTAATCACATTCTTTACCATTTGCAATCATAAAATGGTCTAATATCTTCATTTTTCCAACATACGTAGCTATTACCCTCGAAAACTAAAACTTTTGACATAGGAAAAGTGCCTTTAATCACATTCTTTACCATTTGCAATCATAAAATAGTCTAATATCTTCATTTTTTTAACATACGTAGCTATTACCCTCGAAAACTAAAACTTTTGAAATAGGAAAAGAGCCTTTAATCACATTATTTACCATTTGCAATCATAAAATAGTCTAATATCTTCATTTCTTCAGCATACGTAGCTATTACCCTCGAAAACTAAAACCATTGAAATAGGAAAAGAGCCTTTAATCAACTTCTTTACCATGTGCAATTATAAAATAGTCTAATTTCTTCATTTTTTCAACATACGTTGCTATTACTCTCGAAAACTAAAACTTTTGAAATAGGAAAAGAGCCTTTAATCACATTCTTTACCATTTGCAATCATAAAATAGTCTAATATCTACATTTTTTCAACATACGTAGCTATTACCCTCGAAAACTAAAACTTTTGACATAGGAAAAGAGCCTTTAATCACATTCTTTACCATTTGCAATCATAAATAGTCTAATATCTTCATTTTTTCAACATACGTAGCTATTACCCTCGAAAACTAAAACTTTTGAAATAGGAAAAGAGCCTTTAATCACGTTCTTTACCATGTGCAATCATAAGATAGTCTAATATCTTCATTTTTTCAACATACGTAGCTATTACCCTCGAAAACTAAAACTTTTGAAATAGGAAAAGAGCCTTTAATCACATTCTTTAACATGTGCAATCATAAAATAGTCTAATATCTTCATTTTTTCAACATACGTAGCTAATTCAAAATAGATTTGAAATAGGAAAAGAGCCTTTAATCACATTCTTTATTATTTGCAATCATAGAATAGTCTAATATCTTCATTTTTTGCACAGACAAAGCTATTACCCTCGAAAACTAAAACTTTTGACATAGGAAAAGAGCCTTTAATCACATTCTTTACCATGTGCAATCATAAAATAGTCTAATATCTTCATTTTTTCCACAGACATAACTATTACCCTCGAAAACTAAAACTTTTGAAATAGGAAAAGAGCCTTTAATCACATTCTTTACCATTTGCAATCATAAAATAGTCTAATATCTTCATTTTTCCAACATACGTAGCTATTACCCTCGAAAACTAAAACTTTTGACATAGGAAAAGTGCCTTTAATCACATTCTTTACCATTTGCAATCATAAAATAGTCTAATATCTTCATTTTTTCAACATACGTAGCTATTACCCCCGAAAACTAAAACTTTTGAAATAGGGAAAACAGCCTTTATTCACATTCTTTACCATTTGAAATCATAAAATTGTCTAATATCTTCATTTTTTCAACAGACAAAGCTATTACCCTCGAAAACTAAAACTTTTGACATAGAAAAAGAGCCTTTAATCACATTGTTTACCATGTGCAATCAAAAAATAGTCTAATATTTTCATTTTTTCAGCATACGTAGCTATTACCCTCGAAAACTAAAACTTTTGAAATAGGAAAAGAGCCTTTAATCACATTATTTACCATTTGCAATCATAAAATAGTCTAATATCTTCATTTCTTCAACATACGTAGCTATTACCCTCGAAAACTAAAACCATTGAAATAGGAAAAGAGCCTTTAATCACATTCTTTACCATGTGCAATTATAAAATAGTCTAATATCTTCATTTTTTCAACATACGTAGCTATTACCCTCGAAAACTAAAACTTTTGACATAGCAAAAGAGCCTTTAATCACATTCTTTACCATGTGCAATCATAAAATAGTCTAATATCTTCATTTTTTCAACATACGTAGCTATTACCCTCTAAAACTAATACTTTTGACATAGGGAAAAGAGCCTTTAATCACATTCTTTACCATGTGCAATCATAAAATAGTCTAATATCTTCATTTTTTCAACATACATAGCTATTGCCCTCGAAAACTAAAACTTTTGAAATAGGAAAAGAGCCTTTAATCACATTCTTTGCCATGTGCAATCATAAAATAGTAAAATATGTTCATTTTTTCAACATACGTAGCTATTACCCTCGAAAACTAAAACTTTTGACATAGGAAAAGAGCCTTTAATCACATTCTTTACCATGTGCAATCATAAAATAGTCTAATATCTTCATTTTTTCCACAGACAAAGCTATTACCCTCGAAAACTAAAACTTTTGAAATAGGAAAAGAGCCTTTAATCACATTCTTTACCATTTGCAATCATAAAATAGTATAATATCTTCATTTTTCCAGCATACGTAGCTATTACCCTCGAAAACTAAAACTTTTGACATAGGAAAATAGCCTTTAATCACATTCTTTACCATTTGCAATCATAAAATAGTCTAATATCTTCATTTTTCAACATACGTAGCTATAACCCCCGAAAACTAAAACTTTTGAAATAGGAAAAGAGCCTTTAATCACATTCTTTACCATTTGCAATCATAAAATTGTCTAATATCTTCATTTTTTTAAACAGAAAAAGCTATTACCCTCGAAAACTAAAACTTTTGACATAGAAAAAGAGCCTTTAATCACATTCTTTACCATGTGCAATCATAAAATAGTCTAATATCTTCATTTTTTCAACATACGTAGCTATTACCCTCGAAAACTAAAACTTTTGAAATAGGAAAAGAGCCTTTAATCACATTATTTACCATTTGCAATCATAAAATAGTCTAATATCTTCATTTTTTCAACATACGTAGCTATTACCCTCGAAAACTAAAACCATTGAAATAGGAAAACAGCCTTTAATCAGATTCTTTACCATGTGCAATTATAAAATAGTCTAATATCTTCATTTTTTCAAAATACGTAGCTATTACCCTCTAAAACTAAAACTTTTGACATAGGAAAAGAGCCTTTAATCACATTCTTTACCATGTGCAATTATAAAATAGTCTAATATCTTCATTTTTTCAACATACATAGCTATTACCCTCGAAAACTAAAACTTTTGAAATAGGAAAAGAGCCTTTAATCACATTCTTTACCATGTGCAATCATAAAATAGTCTAATATCTTCATTTTTTCAACATACGTAGCTATTACCCTCTAAAACTAAAACTTTTGACATACGAAAAGAGCCTTTAATCACATTCTTTACCTTGTGCAATCATAAAATAGTCTAATATCTTCATTTTTTCAGATACATAGCTATTACCCTCGAAAACTAAAACTTTTGAAATAGGAAAAGAGCCTTTAATCACATTCTTTACCATTTGCAATCATAAATAGGCTAATATCTTCATTTTTTCAACATAAGTAGCTATTACCCTCGAAAACTAAAACTTTTGAAATAGGAAAAGAGCCTTTAATCACATTCTTTACCATTTGCAATCATAAAATAGTCTAATATCTTCATTTTTTCAACATACGTAGCTATTACCCTTGAAAACTAAAACTTTTGAAATAGGAAAAGAGCCTTTAATCACATTCTTTACCATGTTCAATCATAAAATAGTCTAATATGTTCATTTTTTCAACATACGTAGCTATTACCCTCGAAAACTAAAACTTTTGACATAGGTAAAGAGCCTTTAATCACATTCTTTACCATGTGCAATCATAAAATAGTCGAATATCTTCATTTTTTCAACATACGTAACTATTATCCTCGAAAACTAAAACTTTTGAAATAAGAAAAGAACCTTTAATCACATTCTTTACCATTTGCAATCATAAAATAGTCTAATATCTTCATTTTTCCAACATACGTAGCTATTACCCTCGAAAACTAACACTTTTGACATAGGAAAAGAGCCTTTAATCACATTCTTTACCATGTGCAATCATAAAATAGTCTAATATCTTCATTTTTTCAACATACGTAGCTATTACCCTCGAAAACTAAAACTTTTGAAATAGGAAAAGAGCCTTTAATCACATTCTTTACCATGTGCAATCATAAAATAGTCTAATATCTTCTTTTTTCAACATACGTAGCTATTACCCTCGAAAACTAAAACTTTTGAAATAGGAAAAGAGCCTTTAATCACATTCTTTACCATGTGCAATCATAAAATAGTCTAATATCTTCATTTTTTCAACATACGTAGCTATTACCCTCGAAAACTAAAACTTTTGAAATAGGAAAAGAGCCTTTCATCACATTCTTTACCATGTGCAATCATAAAATAGTCTAATATCTTCTTTTTTCAACATACGTAGCTATTACCCTCGAAAACTAAAACTTTTGAAATAGGAAAAGAGCCTTTAATCACATTCTTTACCATGTGCAATCATAAAATAGTCTAATATCTTCATTTTTTCCACAGACATAACTATTACCCTCGAAAACTAAAACTTTTGAAATAGGAAAAGAGCCTTTAATCACATTCTTTACCATTTGCAATCATAAAATAGTCTAATATCTTCATTTTTCCAACATAGGTAGCTATTACCCTCGAAAACTAAAACTTTTGACATAGGAAAAGAGCCTTTAATCACATTCTTTACCATTTGCAATCATAAAATAGTCTAATATCTTCATTTTTTCAACATACGTAGCTATTACCCCCGAAAACTAAAACTTTTGAAATAGGAAAAGAGCCTTTAATCACATTCTTTACAATTTACAATCATAAAATTGTCTAATATCTTCATTTTTTGCACAGACAAAGCTATTACCCTCGAAAACTAAAACTTTTGACATAGAAAATGTCAACCTTTACCATGTGCAATCATAAAATAGTCTAATATCTTCATTTTTTCAACATACGTAGCTATTATCCTCGAAAACTAAAACTTTTGAAATAGGAAAAGAGCCTATAATCACATTCTTTACCATTTGCAATAAAAAATAGTCTAATATCTTCATTTTTCCAACATACGTAGCTATTACCCTCGAAAACCAAAACTTTTGACATAGGAAAAGAGCCTTTAATCACATTCTTTACCATATGCAATCATAAAATAGTCTAATATCTTCATTTTTTCAACATACGTAGCTATTACCCCCCGAAAAACTAAAACTTTTGAAATAGGAAAAGAGCCTTTAATCACATTCTTTACCATTTGCAATCATAAAATTGTCTAACATTTTCATTTTTTCCACAGACAAAGCTATTACCCTCGAAAACTAAAACTTTTAACATAGAAAAAGAGCCTTTAATCACATTCGTTACCATGTGCAATCATAAAATAGACTAATATCTTCATTTTTTCAACATACGTAGCTATTACTCTCGAAAACTAAAACTTTTGAAATAGGGAAAAGAGCCTTTAATCACATTATTTACCATTTGCAATCATAAAATAGTCTAATATCTTCATTTTTTCAACATACGTAGCTATTACCCTCGAAAACTAAAACCATTGAAATAGGAAAAGAGCCTTTAATCACATTCTTTACCATATGCAATTATAAAATAGTCTAATATCTTCATTTTTTCAACATACGTAGCTATTACCCTCGAAAACTAAAACTTTTGACATAACAAAAGAGCCTTTAATCACATTCTTTACCATGTGCAATCATAAAATAGTCTAATATCTTCATTTTTTCAACATACGTAGCTATTACCCTCTAAAACTAAAACTTTTGAAGTAGGGAAAGAGCCTTTAATTACATTCTATACCATTTGCAATCATAAAATAGGCTAATATCTTCATTTTTTCAACATACGTAGCTATTACCCTCGAAAACTAAAACTTTTGATATAGGAAAAGAGCCTTTAATCACATTCTTTACCATTCGCAATCATAAAATAGTCTAATATGTTCATTTTTTCAACATACGTAGCTATTACCTTCGAAAACTAAAACTTTTGACATAGGAAAAGAGCCTTTAATCACATTCTTTACCATGTGCAATCATAAAATAGTCTAATATCTTCATTTTTTCCATAGACATAACTATTACCCTTGAAAACTAAAACTTTTGAAATAGGAAAAGAGCCTTTAATCACATTCTTTACCATTTGCAATCATAAAATAGTCTAATATCTTCATTTTTTCAACATACGTAGCTATTACCCTCGAAAACTAAAACTTTTGAAATAGGAAAAGAGCCTTTAATCACGTTCTTTACCATGTGCAATCATATAATAGTCTAATATCTTCATTTTTTCAACATACGTAGCTATTACCCTCGAAAACTAAAACTTTTGAAATAGGAAAAGAGCCTTTAATCACATTCTTTACCATTTTCAATAATAAAATAGTCTAATATCTTCATTTTTTTCAACATACGTAACTATTACCCTCGAAAACTAAAACTTTTGAAATAGGGAAAAGAGCCTTTAATCACCTTCTTTACCATGTGCAATCATAAAATAGTCTAATATGTTCATTTTTTTCAACATACGTTGCTATTACCCTCGAAAACTAAAACTTTTGACATAGGAAAAGAGCCTTTATTTACATTCTTTACCATGTGCAATCATAAAATAGTCTAATATCTTCATTTTTTCAGATACATAGCTATTACCCTCGAAAACTAAAACTTTTGAAATAGGAAAAGAGCCTTTAATCACATTCTTTACCATTTGCAATCATAAAATAGGCTAATATCTTCATTTTTTCAACATACGTAGCTATTACCCTCGAAAACTAAAACTTTTGAAATAGGAAAAGAGCCTTTAATCACATTCTTTACCATGTGCAATCATAAAATAGTCTAATATCTTCATTTTTTCCACAGACTTAACTATTACCCTCGAAAACTAAAACTTTTGAAATAGGAAAAGAGCCTTTAATCACATTCTTTACCATTTGCAATCATAAAATAGTCTAATATCTTCATTTTTCCAACATACGTAGCTATTACCCTCGAAAACTAAAACTTTTGACATAGGAAAAGAGCCTTTAATCACATTCTTTACCATGTGCAATTATAAAATAGTCTAATATCTTCATTTTTTCCACAGACATCACTATTACCCTCGAAAACTAAAACTTTTGAAATAGGAAAAGAGCCTTTAATCACATTCTTTACCATTTGCAATCATAAAATAGTCTAATATCTTCATTTTTCCAACATACGTAGCTATTACCCTCGAAAACTAAAACTTTTGACATAGGAAAAGAGCCTTTAATCACATTCTTTACCATTTGCAATCATAAAATAGTCTAATATCTTCATTTTTTAAACATACATAGCTATTACCCCCCGAAAACTAAAACTTTTGAAATAGGAAAAAGAGCCTTTAATCACATTCTTTACCATTTGCAATCATAAAATTGTCTAACATCTTCATTTTTTCCACAGACAAAGCTATAACCCTCGAAAACTAAAACTTTTGACATAGAAAAAGAGCCTTTAATCACATTCGTTACTATGTGCAATCATAAAATAGTCTAATATCTTCATTTTTTTCAACATACGTAGCTATTACCCTCGAAAACTAAAACCATTGAAATAGGAAAAGAGCCTTTAATCACATTCTTTACCATATGCAATTATAAAATAGTCTAATATCTTCATTTTTTCATCATACGTAGCTATTACCCTCTAAAACTAAAACTTTTGACATAGGAAAAGAGCCTTTAATCACATTCTTTACCATGTGCAATCATAAAATAGTCTAATATCTTCATTTTTTCAACATACATAGCTATTACCCTCGAAAACTAGAACTTTTGAAATAGGGAAAGAGCCTTTAATCACATTCTATACCATTTGCAATCATAAAATAGTCTAATATCTTCATTTTTTCAACATACTTAGCTATTACCCTCGAAAACTAAAACTTTTGACATAGGATAAGAGCCTTTAATCACATTCTTTACCATGTGCAATCATAAAATAGTCTAATATCTTCATTTTTTCAACATACGTAGCTATTACCCTCGAAAACTAAAACTTTTGAAATAGGAAAAGAGCCTTTAATCACATTATTTACCATTTGCAATCATAAAATAGTCTAATATCTTCATTTTTTCAACATACGTAGCTATTACCCTCGAAAACTAAAACTTTTGAAATAGGAAAAGAGCCTTTAATCACATTCTTTACCATGTGCAATCATAAAATAGTCTAATATGTTCATTTTTTCAACATACGTTGCTATTACCCTCGAAAACTAAAACTTTTGACATAGGAAAAGAGCCTTTATTTACATTCTTTACCATGTGCAATCATAAAATAGTCTAATATCTTCATTTTTTCAGATACATAGCTATTACCCTCGAAAACTAAAACTTTTGAAATAGGAAAGAGCCATTAATCACATTCTTTACCATTTGCAATCATAAAATAGGCTAATATCTTCATTTTTTCAACATACGTAGCTATTACCCTCGAAAACTAAAACTTTTGAAATAGGAAAAGAGCCTTTAATCACATTCTTTACCATGTGCAATCATAAAATAGTCTAATATCTTCATTTTTTCCACAGACTTAACTATTACCCTCGAAAACTAAAACTTTTGAAATAGGAAAAGAGCCTTTAATCACATTCTTTACCATTTGCAATCATAAAATAGTCTAATATCTTCATTTTTCCAACATACGTAGCTATTACCCTCGAAAACTAAACTTTTGACATAGGAAAAGAGCCTTTAATCACATTCTTTACCATGTGCAATTATAAAATAGTCTAATATCTTCATTTTTTCCACAGACATAACTATTACCCTCGAAAACTAAAACTTTTGAAATAGGAAAGAGCCTTTAATCACATTCTTTACCATTTGCAATCATAAAATAGTCTAATATCTTCATTTTTCCAACATACGTAGCTATTACCCTCGAAAACTAAAACTTTTGACATAGGAAAAGAGCCTTTAATCACATTCTTTACCATTTGCAATCATAAAATAGTCTAATATCTTCATTTTTTAAACATACGTAGCTATTACCCCCCGAAAACTAAAACTTTTGAAATAGGAAAAGAGCCTTTAATCACATTCTTTACCATTTGCAATCATAAAATTGTCTAACATCTTCATTTTTTCCACAGACAAAGCTATAACCCTCGAAAACTAAAACTTTTGACATAGAAAAAGAGCCTTTAATCACATTCGTTACCAAGTGCAATCATAAAATAGTCTAATATCTTCATTTTTTCAACATACGTAGCTATTACCCTCGAAAACTAAAACCATTGAAATAGGAAAAGAGCCTTTAATCACATTCTTTACCATATGCAATTATAAAATAGTCTAATATCTTCATTTTTTCAACATACGTAGCTATTACCCTCTAAAACTAAAACTTTTGACATAGGAAAAGAGCCTTAATCACATTCTTTACCATGTGCAATCATAAAATAGTCTAATATCTTCATTTTTTCAACATACATAGCTATTACCCTCGAAAACTAGAACTTTTGAAATAGGGAAAGAGCCTTTAATCACATTCTATACCATTTGCAATCATAAAATAGTCTAATATCTTCATTTTTCAACATACTTAGCTATTACCCTCGAAAACTAAAACTTTTGACATAGGATAAGAGCCTTTAATCACATTCTTTACCATGTGCAATCATAAAATAGTCTAATATCTTCATTTTTTCAACTTACGTAGCTATTACCCTCGAAAACTAAATTTTTTGAAATAGGAAAAGAGCTTTAATCACATTCTTTACCATTTGCAATCATAAAATAGTCTAATATCTTCATTTTTTCAACATACGTAGCTATTACCCTCGAAAACTAAACTTTTGAAATAGGAAAAGAGCCTTTAATCACATTCTTTACCATGTGCAATCATAAAATAGTCTAATATCTTCATTTTTTCCACAGACAAAGCTATTACCCTCGAAAACTAAAACTTTTGAAATAGGAAAAGAGCCTTTAATTACATTCTTTACCATGTGCAATCATAAAAAAGTCTAATATCTTCATTTTTTCAACATACGTGGCTATTATCCTCGAAAACTAAAACTTTTGAAATAGGAAAAGAGCCTTTAATCACATTCTTTACCATTTGCAATCATAAAATAGTCTAATATCTTCATTTTTCCAACATACATAGCTATTACCCTCGAAAACTAAAACTTTTGTCATAGGAAAAGAGCCTTTAATCACATTCTTTACCATTTGCAATCATAAAATAGTCTAATATCTTCATTTTTTCAACATACGTAGCTATTACCCCCGAAAACTAAAACTTTTTAAATAGGAAAAGATCCTTTAATGACATTCTTTACCATTTGCAATCATAAAATTGTCTATTATCTTCATTTTTTCCACAGACAAAGCTATTACCCTCGAAAACTAAACTTTTGACATAGAAAAAGAGCCTTTAATCACATTCTTTACCATGTGCAATCATAAAATAGTCTAATATCTTCATTTTTTCAACATACATAGCTATATAAACATATACATACATATACATACATATGTATGTATATGTATATACATAAATATATACATATATACATATATATATACATACTATATATATATATACATACTATAGTATGTATATATATATATATATATACATACATATTTTTGTTCAATGCAGCAAGTACCTAAAATTTTCTTTGGAGACTTTTTTGGAAACTTTTTCAAAAGGAAACTTTTTTCTAATAGAATTGTTTTATTCATAGTGGGTAGAGTAGAACTTTCCCTGAAATTGCATTTCTGCTTGGAAAATGAACGATTAAACTTTCAGGCTGAAGAAAGGCCGACAACTGATGTCAAACTTCCGAGTTGGATGCAACATGGAATAAATGCAGGATCAGAAGCTTCGAGAAATGCAAAACCAGTACTAATTGTATTTATTTTTTATGAGAATCCTTCGATTTTATAGAATGTATTTCATGTCATTAGATTTACGGAAATTCTTTGCTCAATCAAATTACACTAGCCTCACCCGACTAAAAAACTAGACTTCGCAAATGCTTTTCATATGGTAAAAACAAAGAATTTTCTATTATAAAACCAATTTTTTCGGTTGGCTTAGTTGAATTTGTAACTGTTTATGAGGCCTCTTCGATTTCACACGAGCAACCAAAAGTGCATTTCGGGAAATATGTTTGATGCTCGAGATTATGACTAGCATCACTCAATTAAACAACTACTACCCTTTACGAATGCTTTTATATGGTAGAAACGATACTTTCTTGTAGTGGAAGAAAATCTGCTTTTTTGCTTCACGTACAATGCAAATACACTAGAGGTGTATTTTTAATTTCTCTTTAGGCTTCTTCACTTTTATAAGAACAACTAGGAACAACATTTAGGGAATTATTTTTGATTTCTATAACGTCACTCACTTCAAGACTTCACTTCGCTTGAATAACTAAAGACAGAATTCGTTACACTCGGTTAACTACGATCAATAAAAAAATTCCCTGAATAACATTTAGCTAACAAGAAGTCTACTAGTTAAGGGGCTTACAATGAGCTACTACGTTCGAGCCAAAAGAAGTCCCGAACAATTAAACTCAAACATGATTATGGGAAGTCAGTGCATCGAAGGTTGAGGTACGCCTAACAGAAAATTATTCAGCAGTCTCGCTCTTACATTATTTAAACTCGTAGAATGAATATCTGAATTGGTACCACATAATGCAAAGGAGCCATAGAAACACACTAGAAAGTTAAATGGCAAAAATGGCTGCATTATTATTACTGCTAGTGGAATCGATCTTCTGCTCTACTGGTATTAGAATTAACAGCTAAGTAGCCCAATTTGTCAAACTTCACCATACTAATGCCAATGTTACCGATTAGATGAAGCTGGAAATTTTAATTATTCCAGGTTATTAAATAGCCTGGTAAGAAACCTTTCCTGGTGCAATG
Organism: Artemia franciscana; assembly: GCF_032884065.1. Lineage (NCBI taxonomy): Eukaryota > Metazoa > Arthropoda > Branchiopoda > Anostraca > Artemiidae > Artemia > Artemia franciscana. Next base: position 16,424 of record NW_027065303.1, read on the forward strand.
AACAGAAAAGCACAATCATATCCTGTCAGTAATGTACTATAAATTAAATCAAACCCCTTGCAAAAACAAAAGTCGCAACAATGGTCAGGAGATTCGAATCTTTATAAAGCGTTAATTAATTATAGGCTATGTTTGCGTAATGTTGTTCTTGAATAACAATTTGTTTTATCTGAGATATTTATTTTTGAGCTGAAGCATTTACCCTGACGAGGTTATGCTGGAGCTGTTCCAGTACTGTGGGATGTTTTGGAGTCTCGACTCTGTTATAACCTTCTTCCTCCACGCTCTCGCGACGTTCTAGGACCTATTGGGTCCTAAAAAAACACGCATCCGTGATTTGTCTTCTAGCAAAAACCACAAAATTCCATATTTTTGTAAATGAGAGCTTCAAACTTCTACAGTAGGGTTTTTTGATGCGTTGAATCTGAAGGTGCGGGTTTTTTTATGATTCTATTATTTTTTCTAAAATAAGGCAACTTTTCTCAGGCTCTTAACTTTTGATACGTAAGACTAAACTTGATGGAATTTACATATCTAAAATCAGCATAAAAATACAATTCTTTAGTTGTAACGATTAGTATCAAAACTCTGCTTTTTAGAGTTTTGGTTACCATTGAGCCGGGCCACTCGTTACCAAGGCTCGTCTCCGTTCGTCAGAAATAGCTGAAATTACTAAAAGTACTTCATCATAAAGAGCGAGATATCTAGAAGGAGATGAAATCGTCATATGTGTAATAATTTAAGCCTTTAATCACATTCTTTACCATGTGCAATTATAAAATAGTCTAATATCTTCATTTTTTCCACAGACATAGCTATTACCCTCAAAAACCAAAACTTTTGAAATAGGAAAAGAGCCTTTAATCCCATTCTTTACCATTTGCAATCATAAAATAGTCTAATATCTTCATTTTTTCAACATACGTAGCTATTACCCTCGAAAACTAAAACTTTTGACATAGGAAAAGAGCCTTTAATCAAATTCTTTACCATTTGCAATCATAAAATAGTCTAATATCTTCATTTTTTCAACGTACGTAGCTATTACCCTCGAAAACTAAAATTTTGATATAGGAAAAGAGCCTTTAATCACATTCTTTACCGTGTGCAATCATAAAATAGTCTAATATCTACATTTTTTCAACATACGTAGCTATTACCCTCTAAAACTAAAACTTTTGACATAAGAAAAGAGCCTTTAATCACATTCTTTACCATGTGCAATCATAAAATAGTCTAATATCTTCATTTTTTCAACATACATAGCTATTACCCTCGAAAACTAAAACTTTTGAAATAGGAAAAGAGCCTTTAATCACATTCTTTACCATTTGCAATCATAAAATAGGCTAATATCTTCATTTTTTTTCAACATACGTAGCTATTACCCTCGAAAACTAAAACTTTTGAAATAGGAAAAGAGCCTTTAATCACATTCTTTACCATTTGCAATCATAAAATAGTCTAATATCTTCATTTTTTCAACATACGTAGCTATTACCCTCAAAAACTAAAACTTTTGAAATAGGAAAAGAGCCTTTAATCACATGCTTTACCATTTGCAAACATAAAATAGTCTAATATCTTCATTTTTCCAACATACGTAGCTATTACCCTCGAAAACTAGAACTTTTGACATAGGAAAAGAGCCTTTAATCACATTCTTTACCATTTGCAATCATAAAATAGTCTAATATCTTCATTTTTTCAACATACGTAGCTATTACCCCCGAAAACTAAAACTTTTGAAATAGGAAAAGAGCTTTAATCACATGCTTTACAATTTGCAATCATAAAATTGTCTAATATCTTCATTTTTCCACAGACAAAGCTATTACCCTCGAAAACTAAAACTTTTGACATAGGAAAGAGCCTTTAATAACATTCTTTACCATGTGCAATCATAAAATAGTCTAATATCTTCATTTATTCAACATACGTAGCTATTACCCTCGAAAACTAAAGCTTTTGAAATAGGAAAAGAGCCTATAATCACATTCTTTACCATTTGCAATCATAAAATAGTCTAATATCTTCATTTTTTCAACATACGTTGCTATTACTCTCGAAAACTAAAACTTTTGACATAGAAAAGGGCCTTTAATCAAATTCTTTACCATTTGTAATCATAAAATAGTCTAAAATCTTCATTTTTTCAACATACGTAGCTAATACCCTCGAAAACTAAAACTTTTGACATAGGAAAAGAGCCTTTAATCACATTCTTTACCATGTGCAATCATAAAATAGTCTAATATCTTCATTTTCTCAACAGACATAGCTATTACCTTCGAAAACTAAACTTTTGAAATAGGAAAAGAGCCTTTAATCACATTCTTAACCATTTGCAATCATAAAATAGTCTAATATCATCATTTTTTCAACATACGCAGCTATTACCCTTGAAAACTAGAACTTTTGACATAGGAAAGAGCCTTTAATCACATTCTTTACCATTTGCAATAATAAAATAGCCTAATATCTTCATTTTTTCAACATACGTAGCTATTACCGTCGAAAACTAAACTTTTGAAATAGGAAAAGAGCCTTTAATCACATTCTTTACCATTTGCAATCATAAAATAGTCTAATATCTAAATTTTTTCAACATACGTAGCTATTACCCTCGAAAACTAAAACTTTTGACATAGGAAAAGAGCCTTTAATCACATTCTTTACCATTTGCAATCATAAAATAGTCTAATATCTTCATTTTTTCAACATACGTAGCTATTACCCTCGAAAACTAAAACTTTTGAAATAGGAAAAGAGCCTTTAATCACGTTCTTTACCATGTGCAATCATAAGATAGTCTAATATCTTCATTTTTTCAACATACGTAGCTATTACCCTCGAAAACTAAACTTTTGAAATAGGAAAAGAGCCTTTAATCACATTCTTTAACATGTGCAATCATAAAATAGTCTAATATCTTCATTTTTTCAACATACGTAGCTAATTCAAAATAGATTTGAAATAGGAAAAGAGCCTTTAATCACATTCTTTATTATTTGCAATCATAGAATAGTCTAATATCTTCATTTTTTGCACAGACAAAGCTATTACCCTCGAAAACTAAACTTTTGACATAGGAAAAGACCCTTTAATCACATTCTTTACCATGTGCAATCATAAAATAGTCTAATATCTTCATTTTTTCCACAGACATAACTATTACCCTCGAAAACTAAACTTTTGAAATAGGAAAAGAGCCTTTAATCACATTCTTTACCATTTGCAATCATAAAATAGTCTAATATCTTCATTTTTCCAACATACGTAGCTATTACCCTCGAAAACTAAAACTTTTGACATAGGAAAAGTGCCTTTAATCACATTCTTTACCATTTGCAATCATAAAATAGTCTAATATCTTCATTTTTTCAACATACGTAGCTATTATCCCCGAAAACTAAAACATTTGAAATAGGAAAACAGCCTTTATTCACATTCTTTACCATTTGAAATCATAAAATTGTCTAATATCTTCATTTTTTCAACAGACAAAGCTATTACCCTCGAAAACTAAAACTTTTGACATAGAAAAAGAGCCTTTAATCACATTGTTTACCATGTGCAATCAAAAAATAGTCTAATATTTTCATTTTTTCAGCATACGTAGCTATTACCCTCGAAAACTAAAACTTTTGAATAGGAAAAGAGCCTTTAATCACATTATTTACCATTTGCAATCATAAAATAGTCTAATATCTTCATTTCTTCAACATACGTAGCTATTACCCTCGAAAACTAAAACCATTGAAATAGGAAAAGAGCCTTTAATCACATTCTTACCATGTGCAATTATAAAATAGTCTAATATCTTCATTTTTTCAACATACGTAGCTATTATCCTCGAAAACTAAAACTTTTGACATAGCAAAAGAGCCTTTAATCACATTCTTTACCATGTGCAATCATAAAATAGTCTAATATCTTCATTTTTTCAACATAAGTAGCTATTACCCTCTAAAACTAATACTTTTGACATAGGAAAAGAGCCTTTAATCACATTCTTTACCATGTGCAATCATAAAATAGTCTAATATCTTCATTTTTTCAACATACATAGCTATTACCCTCGAAAACTAAAACTTTTGAAATAGGAAAAGAGCCTTTAATCACATTCTTTGCCATGTGCAATCATAAAATAGTAAAATATGTTCATTTTTTCAACATACGTAGCTATTACCCTCGAAAATTAAACTTTTGACATAGGAAAAGAGCCTTTAATCACATTCTTTACCATGTGCAATCATAAAATAGTCTAATATCTTCATTTTTTCCACAGACAAAGCTATTACCCTCGAAAACTAAAACTTTTGAAATAGGAAAAGAGCCTTTAATCACATTCTTTACCATGTGCAATCATAAAATAGTCTAATATCTTCATTGTTCAACATACGTAGCTATTATCCTCGAAAAATAAAACTTTTGAAATAGGAAAAGAGCCTTTAATCACATTCTTTACCATTTGCAATCATAAAATAGTATAATATCTTCATTTTTCCAACATACGTAGCTATTACCCTCGAAAACTAAAACTTTTGACATAGGAAAATAGCCTTTAATCACATTCTTTACCATTTGCAATCATAAAAATGGTCTAATATCTTCATTTTTTCAACATACGTAGCTATAACCCCGAAAACTAAAACTTTTGAAATAGGAAAAGAGCCTTTAATCACATTCTTTACCATTTGCAATCATAAAATTGTCTAATATCTTCATTTTTTCTACAGACAAAGCTATTACCCTCGAAAACTAAACTTTTGACATAGAAAAAGAGCCTTTAATCACATTCTTTACCATGTGCAATCATAAAATAGTCTAATATCTTCATTTTTTCAACATACGTAGCTATTACCCTCGAAAACTAAAACTTTTGAAATAGGAAAAGAGCCTTTAATCACATTATTTACCATTTGCAATCATAAAATAGTCTAATATCTTCATTTTTTCAACATACGTAGCTATTACCCTCGAAAACTAAAACCATTGAAATAGGAAAACAGCCTTTAATCAGATTCTTTACCATGTGCAATTATAAAATAGTCTAATATCTTCATTTTTTCAAAATACGTAGCTATTACCCTCTAAAACTAAAACTTTTGACATAGGAAAAGAGCCTTTAATCACATTCTTTACCATGTGCAATTATAAAATAGTCTAATATCTTCATTTTTTCAACATACATAGCTATTACCCTCGAAAACTAAAACTTTTGAAATAGGAACCGAGCCTTTAATCACATTCTTTACCATGTGCAATCATAAAATAGTCTAATATCTTCATTTTTTCAACATACGTAGCTATTACCCTCTAAAACTAAAACTTTTGACATACGAAAAGAGCCTTTAATCACATTCTTTACCTTGTGCAATCATAAAATAGTCTAATATCTTCATTTTTTCAGATACATAGCTATTACCCTCGAAAACTAAAACTTTTGAAATAGGAAAAGAGCCTTTAATCACATTCTTTACCATTTGCAATCATAAAATAGGCTAATATCTCATTTTTCAACATAAGTAGCTATTACCCTCGAAAACTAAAACTTTGAAATAGGAAAAGAGCCTTTAATCACATTCTTTACCATGTTCAATCATAAAATAGTCTAATATGTTCATTTTTTCAACATACGTAGCTATTACCCTCGAAAACTAAAACTTTTGACATAGTTAAAGAGCCTTTAATCACATTCTTTACCATGTGCAATCATAAAATAGTCGAATATCTTCATTTTTCAACATACGTAACTATTATCCTCGAAAACTAAAACTTTTGAAATAAGAAAAGAACCTTTAATCACATTCTTTACCATTTGCAATCATAAAATAGTCTAATATCTTCATTTTTCCAACATACGTAGCTATTACCCTCGAAAACTAACACTTTTGACATAGGAAAAGAGCCTTTAATCACATTCTTTACCATGTGCAATCATAAAATAGTCTAATATCTTCATTTTTTCAACATACGTAGCTATTACCCTCGAAAACTAAAACTTTTGAAATAGGAAAAGAG
>NW_027065304.1:0-13016 GCF_032884065.1 Artemia franciscana
TCATTCGTACTGTAACTTTTTTCACGATCCAATTCTACACATGTCGAAACAGCAGCGATACGGTTAGGTGAAGGTATTCCCAAATCCTGAAGAGGTTTGTTTGCCATACGTACGCACAAATCTTCTATAATAACTAAAGTGTAGTTTTAAATTTCTGATGTAAAATCAAAAGTCATATCTGACGTCTCTAACTGTTTTTGATGGAGTATATCTTCGGACATTTTTGACTTATATTTTTCCGATAACTCTGTAGGAGCTAATGGAGAGCAAGTTGTTAAAATGATGCCAAACAATGCACGAAATTTGACTTGGGGTTGACGTTTCGCACTAATGGGGAATATGGAACAACCACTGGTTATCTACTTCGATGGCGATACCGTTGCCATTGTAGGTTCTTCAGTCATTTTACAATTAGAAATTTCTCTTTCAACGGTCTTCTTACAATTAAAAATTTGTCTTTGAACGATATTCTTAAATACCTGTGTCCTGGTCGTCATTTATATTCCCTGTGTCCCGGTCGTCATTTGTGTCCCGGTATCCAGTCTGTAATTTCTCTTTGAGTGTCCCGGTCGTTATTTATATTCCCTCTGTCCAGGTCGTCATTTGTGTCCCGGTCTGTAATTTCTCTTTGAGTGTTTTTTCTTTTTAGTATTTTTTAGTTTTTTACATTTTTTCTTTTTTCAGTTTTCTTCTTTATTTTTCAGCTTCACTATGAAATACATATCGCCGAACCTTTGTTTTTTTAACTAAAGTCTGGTACGCATTGATGACCTTATCCGAGTCAAAATCCAAACCCAATCATCATCGCTATCATTTTCAGTTTTGATATGTTTTGACTCTCGCTGTCCAGGTGGATCTTCATCTAACTGCGCGGTTTTGCGTTCTTTAGCCTCAAGCCTGTTTCCTTGCTGTTCTTTTGATTCCTCGGCACGCTTTCTTTTCTGACTTTCTCTATCATCAGCAAGTTTTTTGGCATAGACTCTTTGAGCATCTTCATCGGCTTTTGCCATTGTAAGTTCATCAGTCATTTTAAACTTAAACATTAATAGATTTCTACAACATATATGTCTTAAATATCTTTAATGACGTCACCGTCATAGCAAAAAATGACGACAACTAACTTCATGACGTCAGCCGACACAGAAACATGACGTCACCTGATCCACAGACAGACACACAGAGAGACAACTTATTTATATATATATATATATATATATATATTATATATATATATATATATATATATATACTAGCTGTTGGGGTGGCGCTTCGCGCCACCCCAACACCTAGTTGGTGGGGCGCTTCGCGCCCCCCCAAGCCCCCCCGCGCGCGTAAGTCGTTACGCGCCATATTAGTTACGCGCCATATTAGTTACGCGCCATTGTAGTTGTGTCCCTTGTGTCCCACCTGTGAATATAGATAGATTTATATATGTGTTTCAAACTACGTAAAAATTGCGAATATACAACATTCTTGGCTTTCCCATTGTCTGTCCATATACAAAGCCGTATGTACTAATAATGACTTCATATGCAAACGCTCTTTTTACAAACAAACAAACATGCATACACACAACTCGTTTTTATATAGATAGATAGATAGATAGATACAATACAAATTAACTACGTAAAACTTGTGAATATACAACAGTCTTCGCTGTCCCATTGTCTGTGCGTTATAAATAGATTGTCAGGTTTTACCGACCCTCAAAGATGCAACATACAATTGTACATTGGTAAAGCAATCTGTATTAAGATCTATACCGCATTTTTCTAGTGATTGCCCTTGAGCTTTGTTGATGGTGGTTTGCAAATGCTAATCGAATTGGGAATTGCAATCTTTTAAATTGAAAAAGCAGATCCGTTGGAATCAGAATATACAACGTTCTTGGCTTTCCCATTGTCTCTGCATATACAAAGCCGTATGTACTAATAATGACATCATATGCAAACGCTCTTTTTACAAACAAACAAACATGCATACATACAACTCGTTTTTATATAGAAGATAGATAGATAGATAGATAAAATACAAATTAACTGCGTAAAACTTGCGAATATACAACATTCTTCGCTGTCCAATTGTCGCTGCATATAAATAGATTGTCAGGTTTACCGACCCCTCGAACATGCAACGTACAATTGTCAATGGGAAAAAACAATCAGTATTAAGATCTATACCACATTTTTCTAATGATTGACCTTGAGCTTTTGTTAATGGTGTGATTGCAAATGCTAATCGAATTGGGAATTGCAATCTTTTAAATTGAAAAGGCAGATCCGTTGGAATCTTGGGAATGCGAGGTTAAGAACAGCCTCACCCTCAAAAGGCCCTCTCAAGATTGTGGCCTCTATTAGGTTTTCCATTGTTTTTTTTTACGGCAAGTCGAGTGCCCAAAGCAAAGCTTTGGTGGGTTTATATGTCTTAAAAGTATTATTGGTAGGCCTATTTTTAGTTGTAGCACGTGTGGTGGAAACCCTGAGAATAATATCTCGAGGTAAAAACTGATCACCGACCATAACGATGGCCACTTCGTCGATAGTTGGAGCATTGTATCTACGCACATGTTGGCCAGGAGGCGTTTTGTCAGCGGAAATAACAATTTTATGCGTATAAGTAGGACATCAAATCGATGGCTGTTTTGAACAGACGCACTAAATTATTATTTTCGTGTGGAAAAAGATGTTGTAATTGGGAAACGATTGTCCTTTCAATGTTGGGAGATTTTTCGCAACGTGCATTCAATTCAGAATTTCTATCACTGATGAAGTACAATTGTAAAAATTTATGATTCTCGCCTGAGAATGGTAGAAGAGACCCTGCTCTATGATAAATTTGCCCTTTTACTTTGAAAGTAGACATAAATTGATCTGGATTTTCAATTTGGGCTCCAAACGACGTCATTTGGAAACAAGAGTTGTATTTTCTGATTCATTTATATTCCTTATGTCCCGGTGTCCGGTCGTCATTTATATCCCCCTGTTTTATATCCCGCTTATTTTTCAGTTTTTTCCTTTTTTTAGTTTTTTTTTTTACTTTTTTAGTTCTTTTAGTTTTTACCTTTTTTAGTTTTTTTTAGTTTTTTAGATGAAATTTTTTTTTAGTTTTTTACCTTTTTTTCTTTTTAGTTTTTTATTGGTTTTTACCTTTTTTTAGCTTTTTTATCTTTTTTATTTTTTTTTATTTTTATTTTTAATTTTATTAGTATTTTTTTCTCTTCTATTTTTCATTTTTCCTTTTTTTTTTAGTTTTTTTTTAGTTTTTTAAGTTTTTTCCTTTTTTTAGTTTCTTTAGTTTTTTTAGTTTTTCGGCTTTTTTATTTTTTATTAGTTTTTAGTTTTTTTTGTAGTTTTTGCCTTTTTTTAGTTTTTTCAGTTTTTTTTTTAGTTTTTAGTTTTTTACCTTTTTTAGCCTAACCAGGATTTGAACCTGGGACCTTCATTCTCCGTTCTGACACCCTCTCTCACCGAGTGACTACTCCAGCATGTTCATTTTGGTGTTTTAAATGGTATATTATTAACCAAATTAATGTGTTTTACAATATACTAAGCATCGTCATAACAAAAATGATGGCAACTAATTTCATGACGTCAGCCGAAACATGACGTCACCTGATCCACAGATCCACAGACAACTTATTTTTATATATCTACTAGCTGTTGGGGTGGCGCTTCGCGCACCCCAACACCTAGTTGGTGGGGCGCTTCGAGCCCCCCCCCCAAGCCCCCCCGCGCGCGTAAGTCGTTACGCGCCATAATAGTTACGCGCCATTGTAGTTGTGTCCCTATGTCCCACCTGTGAATATTAGATATATATTATATTATATATATATATATATATATATATATATATATATATATATATATATATATATATATATATATATATATATTTATATATATATATATATATATAATATATATATATATATATATATATATATATATATATATATATATGGTTTTAACTACGTAAAAACTTGCGAATATACAACATTCTTTGCTGTCCCATTGTCTTTGCATATAAATAGATTGTCAGGTTTACCGACTCTTGAACATGCAACATATAATGGTCCATGGGAAAACAATCTGTATTCAGATCTATACCTCATGATTCTAATGATTGCCCTTGAGCTTTGTTGATGGTGAATTGCTAATCGACCATTCCCTGTCCCGGTGTCCCGGTCGTCATTTATATCCCCCTGTTTTCCCCCGGTGTCCCCGTTGTAGTTTTGTCCCTGTGTCCCGGTCGTCATTTATATTCCCTGTGTCCCCGGTCGTCATTTGTATCCCGGTGTCCCGGTCTGTATATAAATTCGTTTTTTAGTTTTGTTTTTCTCCTTTATTTATTCCTTTTTTTTCTTTTTTAGTTTATTTAGATTTTTAGATTTTTTAGGTTTTTTATTAGTTTTTAGTTTTTTTTTCTTTTTAGTTTTTTTGTAGTTTTTACCTTCTTTTTAGTTTTGTTAGTTTTTTTTTTTTACTTATGTCCTGGTCGTCATTTATACTCCCTGTGTCCGGTGCTTTGTTGATTGCTAATCGAACATTCCTTTTGTCCTGGTCGCTTTCTCTTTGAGTGTCGTCATTTATTTTTTTCTTTTTAGTTCTTTTAGTTTTTACCTTTTTTAGTTTTTTTTAGTTTTTTAGATGAAAATTTTTTTTAGTTTTTTCCTTTTTTTCTTTTTAGTTTTTTATTGGTTTTTACCTTTATTTTAGCTTATTTTTCAGTTTTTTCCTTTTTTTTAGTTTTTTCCTTTTTTTTTAGTTTTTTTAGTTTTTTACCTTTTTTTAGTTTTTTTAGTTTTTTTTAGTTTTTTAGCTTTTTTACTTTTTTTATTAGTTTTTAGTTTTTTCTGTAGTTTTTGCCTTTTTTTAGTTTTTTCAGTTTTTTTTTTTTAGTTTTTTATTGGTTTTTACCTTTATTTTAGCTTATTTTTCAGTTTTTTTCCTTTTTTTTTAGTTTTTTTTTTTAGTTTTTAGTTTTTTTAGTTTTTTACCTTTTTTTAGTTTTTTAGTTTTTTTAGTTTTTTAGCTTTTTTATTTTTTTTTATTAGTTTTTAGTTTTTTTTGTAGTTTTTGCCTTTTTTAGTTTTTTTAGTTTTTTAGCTTTTTTATTAGTTTTTAGTTTTTTTTGTAGTTTTTGCCTTTTTTTAGTTTTTTTAGTTTTTTAGCTTTTTTATTTTTTTTATTAGTTTTTAGTTTTTTTTGTAGTTTTTGCCTTTTTTTAGTTTTTTCAGTTTTGACGTCACCTGATCCAGTTTTTTCAGGTGATGTCACCTGATCCACGATCCACAGATCCACAGACTACTTATTTTTATATATATAGATATATATATTATATATATATATATATATATATATATATATATATATATATATATATTATATATATTTATATATATATATATATATATACATATATATATATATATATATATAAGCTGTTTGTTTATGTGTCTGTCTGTCTGTCCGCATATGACTTCTGAATTATTTCATCATATACCAATTCAAAAACGAATGTATTCAAGCCGAAGTAGCTGAGTTGGTAAAGCGTTATGTTCCAGGTTCTATGTCATTGAGGTTCCAAGTTCGAACCCTGGCTTTAGCATTAATACAAAAGAAGAAAAAAACTAAAAAAGGTAAAAACTACAAAAAACTAAAAAGAAAATACTAAAAAAACTGAAAAATCTAAAAAACTAAAAAAAAAATAAAAAAAGGAAAAAACTAAAAAGAAAAAAACAACTAAAGATTAATAAAAAAACTAAAAAAAAACTAAGAACTGAAAAAGAAAAAAAATTAAAAAAAGGAAAAAAACTGAAAAATAAAAGAGAAAAAGAAAACTAAAAACCGGGACACAGGGAATATAAATGACGACCGGGACACTCAAAGAGAAATTACAGACTGGGACACTGGGACACAAATAATGACCAAGACACCGGGACACAGGGGAATATAAATGACGACCGGGACGCTCAAAGACAAATTACAGACTGGGACACTGGGACACAAATGACGACCGGGATACTGAGAATATAAATGACGACCGGACACAGGGACACAACTACAACGGGACGCCGGGGGCAAAGGGGATATATAAATGACGACGGGGACACAGGGAATATTCGATTAGCAATCACCATCAACAAAACTCAAGGCAAAAAAGCTAAAGGCAAAAAACTAAAAACTAAAAAAAAGACCAATTCCAAAACGAATGTATATACAGACCGGGACACCCGGACACGGGTTTAACCAGATGCGACTAGATTTGGATCGTTGTAAGATCTATATATATATAAATAAGTTCAAAAACTAATGTATATACAGACCGGAACACCGGAACAAAAATGACCACCGGGACAACAGGACACAGGGAATATAAATGGCGACCGGGACACTCAAAGAGAAATTACAGACTGGGACACCGGGACACAAATGACGACCGGGACACAAGGAATATAAATGACGACCGGGACACAGGGATACAACTACAACGGGGACACCGTGGGACACAGGAGGATATATAAATGACGACGGCGACAGAAGGGAATATTCGATTAGCAATCACCATCAACAAAGCTCAAGGGCAATCATTAGAATCATGAGATATAGATCCGAATACGGATTGTTTTTTCCATGGACAATTATATGTTGCATGTTCAAGAATCGGTAAACCAATCTATTTATATCCACAGACAATGGGATAGCAAAGAATGTTGTATATTCGTAAGTTTTACGTAGTTCAAAACATATATATATATATATATATATTATATATATATATATAAATATATATATATATATATATATATATATATATATATATATATATATATATATATATATATATATATATATATATATTATATATATATCTATATATATAAAAATAAGTTGTCTGTGTGTGGATCTGTGGATCAGGTGACGTCACCTGAAAAAACTGGATCAGGTGACAAAACTGAAAACTGAAAAAACTAAAAAAAAGGCAAAAACTACAAAAAAAAACTAAAAACTAATAAAAAATAAAAAAGCTAAAAAACTAAAAAAACTAAAAAAAGGCAAAAACTACAAAAAAAACTAAAAACTAATAAAAAAGCTAAAAAACTAAAAAAACTAAAAAAAGGCAAAAAACTACAAAAAAAACTAAAAACTAATAAAAAAAAATAAAAAAGCTAAAAAACTAAAAAACTAAAAAAACCTAAAAAAGGTAAAAAACTAAAAAAACTAAAAACTAAAAAAAACTAAAAAAAAAGGAAAAAACTGAAAAATAAGCTAAAATAAAGGTAAAAACCAATAAAAAACTAAAAAAAACTGAAAAAACTAAAAAAAGGCAAAAACTACAAAAAAAAACTAAAAACTAATAAAAAAAAGTAAAAAAGCTAAAAAACTAAAAAAACTAAAAAAACTAAAAAAAAGGTAAAAAACTAAAAAAAAATAAAAAATAAAAAAAATAAAAAAAAGGAAAAAAACTGAAAAATAAGCTAAAATAAAGGTAAAAACCAATAAAAAACTAAAAAGAAAAAAAAGGAAAAAACTAAAAAAATTTTCATCTAAAAAAACTAAAAAAAACTAAAAAAGGTAAAAACTAAAAGAACTAAAAAAGAAAAAAATAAATGACGACACTCAAAGAGAAAGCGACCCAGGACAAAAGGAATGTTCGATTAGCAATCAACAAAGCACCGGGACACAGGGAGTATAAATGACGACCAGGACATAAGTAAAAAAAAAACTAACAAAACTAAAAAGAAGGTAAAAACTACAAAAAACTAAAAAGAAAAAAACTAAAAAAAAGGCAAAAACTACAAAAAAAACTAAAAACTAATAAAAAAGCTAAAAAACTAAAAAAAATAAAAAAAGGCAAAAACTACAAAAAAAAAACCAAAACTAATAAAAAAAATAAACAAGCTAAAAAACTAAAAAAACTAAAAAAACTAAAAAAAGGTAAAAAACTAAAAAAACTAAAAAAAAAACTAAAAAAAAGGAAAAAAACTGAAAATAAGCTAAAATAAAGGTAAAAACCAATAAAAAACTAAAAAAAAAAACTGAAAAAACTAAAAAAAGGCAAAAACTACAAAAAAAAACTAAAACTAATAAAAAAAAGTAAAAAGCTAAAAAACTAAAAAAACTAAAAAAGGTAAAAAACTAAAAAAAAATAAAAAATAAAAAAAAAACTAAAAAAAAAGGAAAAAACTGAAAATAAGCTAAAATAAAGGTAAAAACCAATAAAAAACTAAAAAGAAAAAAGGCAAAAACTAAAAAAAATTATCATCTAAAAAACTAAAAAAAACTAAAAAAGGTAAAAACTAAAAGAACTAAAAAAGAAAAAAATAAATGACGACACTCAAAGAGAAAGCGACCAGGACAAAAGGAAATGTTCGATTAGCAATCAACAAAGCACCGGGACACAGGGAGTATAAATGACGACCAGGACATAAGTAAAAAAAAAAACTAACAAAACTAAAAAGAAGGTAAAAACTACAAAAAAACTAATAAGAAAAAAAAAACTAAAAACTAATAAAAAACTAAAAAATCTAAAAATCTAAATAAACTAAAAAAGAAAAAAAAAAGGAAAAAATAAAGGAGAAAAACAAAACTAAAAACGAATGTATATACAGACCCGGGACACCCGGGATACAAATGACGACTGGGACACAGGGAATATAAATGACGACTGGGACACAGGGACACAACTACAACGGGGACACCGGGGGAAACAGGGGGATATAAATGACGACCGGGACACCGGGACAGGGAATGGTCGATTAGCAATCACCATCAACAAAGCTCAAGGGCAATCATTAGAATCATGAGGTATAGATCTGAATACAGATTGTTTTCCCATGGACCATTATATGTTGCATGTTCAAGAGTCGGTAAACCTGACAATCTATTTATATGCAAAGACAATGGGACAGCAAAGAATGTTGTATATTCGCAAGTTTTACGTAGTTAAAACCATATATATATATATATATATATATATATATATATATATATATATATATATATATATATATATATATATATATATATATATATATATATATATATATATATATATATATCTATATTCACAGGTGGGACATAGGGACACAACTACAATGGCGCGTAACTATTATGGCGCGTAACGACTTACGCGCGCGGGGGGGCTTGGGGGGGCGCGAAGCGCCCCCACCAACTAGGTGTTGGGGTGGCGCGAAGCGCCACCCCAACAGCTAGTATATATATATATATATATATATATATATATATATATGTTTTTAACTACGTAAAACTTGCGAATATACAACATTCTTCGATATCCCATTGTCTGTGCATATAAATAGATTGTCAGGTTTACCGACTCTTGAACATGCAACATAAAATTGACCATGGGAAAAACAAGCCGTATTCAGATCTATACCTCATTATTCTAATGATTGCTATCCCCTTGTGCCACCGGCATCCCCGTTGTAGTTGTGTCCCAGTCGTCATTTATATTTCCAGTATCCCGGTCGTCTTATGTGTCCCAGTGTCATAGTCTGTAATTTCTCTTTGAGCGTCCCGGTCGTCATTTATATTCCCTGTGTCCCGATCGTCATTTGTGTCCCGGTGTCCCGGTCTGTAATTTCTCTTTGAGTGTTCCGGTCGTCATTTATATTCCCTGTGTCCCGGCTTTTACTTTTCTTTTTCTCCTTTATTTTTCAGTTTTTTTCCTTTTTTTTAGTTTTTTTTCTTTTTAGTTTATTTTGTAGTTTTTACAAAATAAACTTAATAAAATTTAGTTGTTTTTAGTTTTTTACCTTTTTTTAGTTTTTTAGCTTTCCGGTGTCCCGGTCGTCATTTTTGTCCCGGTCGTCATTTGTGTTCCGATGTCCCGGTCTGTAATTTCTCTTTCAGTCTCTCGGTCGTCATTTATATTCCTTGTGTCCCGGTCGTCATTTTGTGTCCCGGTGCTTTGTTGATGGTGATTGCTAATCGAACATTCCTTGGTCCCGGTCGATTTCTCTTTGAGTGTAACGGTCGTCATTTATATTCCCTATGTCCCGGTGTCCCGGTAGTCATTTGTGTCCCGATGTCCCGGTCTGTAATTTTGTCAGTCGACAAACATAACGTCACTCGACACACACACACACACACAGACAACTTATTTATATATATATATATATACTAACTGTTGGGGTGGCGCTTCGCGCCACCCCAACACCTAGTTGGTGGGGCGCTTCGCGCACCCCCAAGCCCCCCCGCGCGCGTAAGTCGTTACGCGCCATATTAGTTACGCGCCATTGTAGTTGTGTCCCTGTGTCCCACCTGTGAATAGAGATAGATATAAATATATGTTTTTAACTACGTAAAACATGCGAATATACAACATTCTTCGCTGTCCCATTGTCTGTGCATATAAATAGATTGTCAGGTTTACTGACTCTTGAACATGCAACATATAATTGTCCATGGGAAAAACAATCCGTATTCAGATCTATACCTCATTATTCTAATGATGTGTCCCTGTGTCCCGGTCGTCATTTATATTCCCTGTGTCCCGGTCGTCATTTGTGTCCCGGTGTCCCAGTTTGTAATTTCTCTTTGAGTGTCCCGGTCGTCATTTATATTCCCTGTGTCCCGGTGTCCCGGTCGTCATTTATATTCCCTGTGTCCCGGTCGTGATTTCTGTCCAGGTGTCCCAGTCTGTAATTTCTCTTTGAGGTTCCCGGTCGTCACTTATATTCCCTCTGTCTCGGTCGTCATTTGTGTCCCGGTCTGTAATTTCTCTTTGAGTGTTTTTTCTTTTTAGTTTTTTTTTAGTTTTTTACCTTTTTTCTTTTTTCATTTTTCTTTTTCTTCTTATTTTTCAGCGTCACTATGAAGTACATATCGACGAACCTTTGTTTTTTTAACTTAAATCTGGTAGGCATTGATGACCTTATCCAAGTCAAAATCCCAAACCCAATCATCATCGCTATCATTTTCAGTTTTGATATGTTTTGACTCTCGCTGTCCAGGTGGATTTTCATCTAACTGCGCGGTTTTGCGTTCTTTAGCCGCAAGCCTGTTTTCTTGCTGTTCTTGTGATTCCTCGGAACGCTTTCTTTTCTTACTTTCTCTATCAGCAGCAAGTTTTTTGGCATAGACTCTTTGAGCAGCTTCCTCGGCTGTTGCCATTGTAGGTTCTTCAGTCATTTTACAATTAAACACTTTTCCGTGAACGCATGTCTTAAATACCATTAATGACGTCACCGTCATAGCAAAAATGACGACAACTAATTTCATGACGTCAGTCAACACAGAAACATGACGTCACCTGATCCACAGACAGACAGACAGACAACTTATTTTTATATATATAGATATATATATATATATATATATATATATATATATATATATATATATATATATATAAAAGTAAAGGATACGGCATTAGACTTTACAGTCCTTACCGGCGGTGCTGATCTCCGTTTCTTGGCCCTTCAGCCAGGAAGTGCAATGGGGAGTTGGGGGCCAGCCATCCTGTGCTTTCGCACTCCCTTCCTGTTTACCTTCCCCAGATTTCTCCAGGTACCCATTTAGAGCTGGGTCGACTCTGGCTAAGCTTACAGGGTTACACCACTGACCCCCGTCCCAAACCGAAGAATTGGGTACACTGGGATTCGAACCCGTGTCCTCTCAGACAAAGGATATATATATATATATATATATATATATATATATATATATATATATATATATATATATATATATATATATATATATATATATATATATATATATATATATATATATATATATATATATATATATATATATATATGTATATATATATATATATATATATATATATATATATATATATATATATATATATATATATATATATATATATATATATATATATTTATACTAGCTGTTGGGGTGGCGCTTCGCGCCACCCCAACACCTAGTTGGTGGGGGCGCTTCGCGCCCCCCCCCAAGCCCCCCCGCGCGCGTAAGTCGTTACGCGCCATAATAGTTACGCGCCATTGTAGTTGTGTCCCTATGTCCCACCTGTGAATATAGATAGATATATATATATATGGTTTTAACTACGTAAAACTTGCGAATATACAACATTCTTTGCTGTCCCATTGTCTTTGCATATAAATAGATTGTCAGGTTTACCGACTCTTGAACATGCAACATATAATGGTCCATGGGAAAACAATCTGTATTCAGATCTATACCTCATGATTCTAATGATTGCCCTTGAGCTTTGTTGATGGTGATTGCTAATCGACCATTCCCTGTCCCGGTCGTCATTTACATCCCCCTGTTTCCTCCGGTGTCCCCGTTGTAGTTGTGTCCCTGTGTCCCGGTCGTCATTTATATTCCCTGTGTCCCGGTCGTCATTTGTATCCCGGTGTCCCGGTCTGTATATACATTCGTTTTTTAGTTTTGTTTTTCTCCTTTATTTTTTTCCTTTTTTTTCTTTTTTAGCTTATTTAGATTTTTAGATTTTTTAGTTTTTTTATTAGTTTTTAGTTTTTTTTTCTTTTTAGTTTTTTTGTCCCGGTCGTCATTTGTCCCGGTTTAGTTTTTTTTAGTTTTTTATATGAAAATTTTTTTTAGTTTTTTCCTTTTTTTCTTTTTAGTTTTTTATTGGTTTTTACCTTTATTTTAGCTTATTTTTCAGTTTTTTCTTTTTTTTAGTTTTTTTTTATTTTTTATTTTTTTTTAGTTTTTTACCTTTTTTTAGTTTTTTTTAGTTTTTTTAGTTTTTTAGCTTTTTTACTTTTTTTATTAGTTTTTAGTTTTTTTTTTTAGTTTTTGCCTTTTTTTAAGTTTTGTTTTTCTCCTTTATTTTTTTCCTTTTTTTTTCTTTTTTAGTTTATTTAGATTTTTAGATTTTTTAGTTTTTTTATTAGTTTTTAGTTTTTTTTCTTTTTAGTTTTTTTGTAGTTTTTACCTTCTTTTTAGTTTTGTTAATTTTTTTTTTACTTATGTCCTGGTCGTCATTTATACTCCCTATGTCCCGGTGCTTTGTTGATTGCTAATCGAACATTC